>NC_089218.1:284120-286338 GCF_963930695.1 Labrus bergylta | reverse complement strand
AAAATATAATTAATATAATAAATATAATAATAATTAATATAATAATAATAAATATAATTAATATAATAATTAATATAATATAATAATAATAATAATAAATATAATAACAATAATTAATAGAATAATAATTAATAGAATAATAATAGAATAAATATAATAATAATAATAAATATAATAATAAATATTGTGATTAAAGACTCAAAGTGAAACTTTCTGTGTTTTTCTGTTTCAGTGTTTTTAGCAGCAGAGATGTCCGTCGTCACTCAGCCCCGTAATGAGGCGGGCGGTGGCGTGGCAGCTCACCTTCAATGCCACTTGTGTGGTCATTTCTCTAAAAGCCAACACCCATCAGCTGTCTCACATGGCGGCCTCTCATCCCGCCTCCTTGGACAACGTCTGCGTTGGTCGCCTCGGCAACATCCTGATGTACCAGAGCACGGCGCGGCTGTTCCACTGCTCCGACTGTTTCTTCACCAGCAGAGACTTCAACAAGCTGTACCAACACTCATCACCAAACACTGCATGGACGAGAAGGAGGGGGGAGGGGGGGACGAGAGGGAGGGGGGAGGGGGGGACGAGAGGGAGGGGGGAGGGGGAGAGGAGAAGGAGGGAGGAGCCAGGAGGGTAGAGCGTGGAGGTGAAGACAGAAGACGAGCCGGAGGAGGAAGTTAAAGTAAAGAGGAGCAGAGAGGAGGAGGAGGGACATGATGAAGGCTCCGCCCCTCAGAAGGCCGTGTCACTGAAAGCAGAGGGGGAGGACATGATGAAGGCTCCGCCCCTCAGAAGGCCGTGTCACTGAAAGCAGAGGGGGAGGGACATGATGAAGGCTCCGCCCCTCAGAAGGCCGTGTCACTGAAAGCAGAGGGGGAGGGAGATGAAAGCGTGCTGGTGTTCGATGGCGCCGGGTACCGCTGTCTGATCTGTAACTGGAGGAGCAGTAAGAAAGGACCCGGGCATCAACCACGTGGTGCGGAAACACGACATCCCCAGAGCCTACGCCAACCAGTCGCTCCGCCTGCACACAGACCCCGCCCTCAAACAGGCACATGGCGGCGGGGCGGAGGAGGAGGATGGCGTGGTCGGCCTGACCGGAGAGATGCTGAAGGAGGAGATGGAGGCGACGGCCCGAGTGGTGCGTTTCATCTCCAGTCGCTTCGTGTGTTTGATCTGCGGCTGGAAGACGAAACTCAAAGGTAAAACTCCCGTTCTTTAATGTCATTCACTTCCTGTTTCCTGTGGGTTAACGCCGCCCTCTGCACGTCCTTACAGGTTTCGCCATCAGCCACGTGGAGCGCAGCCACAACGTGGAGCGCCCGTACCGCTGTAAAGACTGTAAACGCTCCTTCTTCCTGCCCAGCCGGATGCAGCAGCACGTCAGCACCGCCCACCGGCCCGGGCGCTACGCCTGCCCCTTCTGCTGCTTCAGGTCGCAGTTCCTGGGAGGATTCAGACGACACTGCAGTCGCTGCAACGCCCGAGAGGAGGGGGCGGGGGAGGGGGGGGGAGGAGGAGCAGCAGGTGGGGAGGGCGAGGAGGAAGGGAACGAGGAGGAGGAGGAGGAAGTGAAGGAGACGAGGAAGAGGAGGAGAGTAGTGAAGGTGATGAAGGAGGAAGAGGAGGAGGAGGAGGAAGAGGACTGAAAGCTGTGCTGTGATTGGTTAATAAAACCACTTCCTGTTTTTAAATCTTCTGTGTTTTTCTGAATGTAGTGTGTTTGTGTTTTCAATAAAATATCTTGAAACACGTGACGTCTGGTTTACATGCAGAACGCCGTCTGATGGCGTGACAGGAAACAGGAAGTCTGCTGGAAGGAAACGGTGATTTATTCAGCCGAAAAACTTACAAAACAAATCCACCAATCACACGAGAGTGACGACACGCCCTCGTCACGATAAGACAGAAAGATGATTAACACAAAGCACCAAAAGATGAAACACTCTGAGTCTCAGCGTCCCATTGGTCGAGCAGAGTGATGTCACAACCCAAACAGAAGCTTCTTCAATCAGCAGCATCAGCTGACCTCGTCTAAACATTCACCTGGAAACAGATCGAAGGTTCTTTTAATCAAAGTCATATTTGGCACGGTGAGAAGTGACGCCGCGACATCAACCAATCAGAAGAGAGAAGATCAATCATGTTGGCTCTTTAACAAACATGGCCGACACATCTAAAGCCCGTGTCCACCTGTGCACTCAGGAGCGCTGTGTGTCCGTCCGTC
>NC_089218.1:256620-279120 GCF_963930695.1 Labrus bergylta | reverse complement strand
AGACAGAAAGACATGCTGCCCATCAACCTGAGCAGAGAGAGAGAGAGAGAGACAGGTGAGGAGAGAGACAGACAGGTGAGGGAGAGAGAGAGACATGCTGCCCATCAATGTGAGGAGAGAGAGAGACAGACAGGTGAGGAGAGAGACAGACAGGTGATCAGATAGACAGACAAGTGAACAGACAGACAGGTATACAGACAGATAGACACACAGACAGACAGGTAAACAGACAGACAGACAGGACAGACAGACAGACAGACACACAGACAGATAGACACACAGACAGGTAAACAGACAGACAGACAGACACACAGGTAAACAGACAGACAGACAGACACACAAACAGACAGAGACAGACAGGTAAATAGACAGACAGACAGGTAAACAGACAGACAGGTACCTGATGCGTAGGTGAAGAAGAAGTGTGGGGGATGAACTGATGACAGTTCAGGCAGGAAGGAAGTAGAAACTGAGACACTGATGTCACCGGTGGTCGCCACGCAGCTTTTATCATGGACGTATCTGCAATCAGAGCGTTTAAATGACATCATCACAACGCCATGACATCATCATTAGACCGCTATCGTGTATGTCTGTTTGTTACCTGAAGATCTGGTCTCTGATGATTGGATATTCTCCTGTGACCACGTTGTTGACGTAACTCGTGAACCACTCCAAGAAACAGGAACCTGAACACACACACGCGCACACACACACACAGATGTAACATCACAGGATTCATGAAGTTAAACTTTGTGTGTAAACGAGTGAACACACCTGTGATGAACATGTCGATGACTGAAGGATCCCGAGCCGTCTGATCCTGAAACACACACACAAGAAACATGAACACACCTACCCACACACACACACACCCCCACACACACAAGAAACATGAACACACACACACACACACACACACACACACACACACACACACACACACACACACACACACACACACACACACACACACACACACACACACACACACACACACACACACACACACACACACACACACACACACACACACACACACACACACACACACACACACACACACACACACACACACACACACACACACACACACACACACACACACACAGCTGTCCTCCTCTAATCCTGATCTGAGACTTCACATCAAATCACAGAAACCTGAGCAGGACATATTCTAAAAACTCTGCTGTGACTCCGCCCCCTCCCTCAGAAGTCCCGCCCCACTTTGGGATGAATAAAGGAATATCTAACAGATCTTTAGATTCTGGTCTTTACACTGTGATGTTTTGGGGCAGACATACGGGGCAGGGGGTAGAAGCTCTCGTACATCCGGCGCCCCTCGGCCGGCTGCAGCGCCATGTACTGACTGAGACCCGTGTGGAAGCAGAAGGTCAACGGGAGGCAGCGTCTCATCCCCTTCCTCTGCTGGAAACCACCAGCTGCTGTCTCCACGTCCAGAAGAACCTCAGAGCGGTAATGATTAGAGAGAGACATGCTGCCCATCAACCTGAGGAGAGAGAGACAGACAGGTGAGGAGAGAGAGACATGCTGCCCATCAACCTGAGGAGAGAGAGACAGACAGGTGAGGAGAGAGACAGACAGGTGAGGAGAGAGAGACATGCTGCCCATCAACCTGAGGAGAGAGAGACAGACAGGTGAGGAGAGAGAGACATGCTGCCCGTCAACCTGAGGAGAGAGAGACAGACAGGTGAGGAGAGAGAGACATGCTGCCCATCAACCTGAGGAGAGAGAGACAGACAGGTGAGGAGAGAGAGACATGCTGCCCATCAACCTGAGGAGAGAGAGACAGACAGGTGAGGAGAGAGACAGACAGGTGAGGAGAGAGAGACATGCTGCCCATCAACCTGAGGAGAGAGAGACAGACAGGTGAGGAGAGAGAGACATGCTGCCCGTCAACCTGAGGAGAGAGAGACAGACAGGTGAGGAGAGAGAGACATGCTGCCCATCAACCTGAGGAGAGAGAGACAGACAGGTGAGGAGAGAGAGACATGCTGCCCATCAACCTGAGGAGAGAGAGACAGACAGGTGAGGAGAGAGAGACATGCTGCCCGTCAACCTGAGGAGAGAGAGACAGACAGGTGAGGAGAGAGAGACATGCTGCCCGTCAACCTGAGGAGAGAGAGACAGACAGGTGAGGAGAGAGAGACATGCTGCCCATCAACCTGAGGAGAGAGAGACAGACAGGTGATTAGAGAGAGACATGCTGCCCATCAACCTGAGGAGAGAGAGACAGACAGGTGATTAGAGAGAGACATGCTGCCCATCAACCTGAGGAGAGAGAGACAGACAGGTGAGGAGAGAGAGACATGCTGCCCGTCAACCTGAGGAGAGAGAGACAGACAGGTGAGGAGAGAGAGACATGCTGCCCGTCAACCTGAGGAGAGAGAGACAGACAGGTGAGGAGAGAGAGACATGCTGCCCGTCAACCTGAGGAGAGAGAGACAGACAGGTGAGGAGAGAGACAGACAGGTGAGGAGAGAGAGACAGACAGGTGAGGAGAGAGAGACATGCTGCCCATCAACCTGAGGAGAGAGAGACAGACAGGTGAGGAGAGAGAGACATGCTGCCCATCAACCTGAGGAGAGAGGGACAGACAGGTGAGGAGAAGGAGACAGGTGAGGAGAGAGACACACAGGTGGACAGACAGACAGGTGAAGAAAGAGACAGACAGGTAAACAGACAGACAGACAGGTGGTCAGACAGACAGGTGAACAGCAGACAGACAGGTGGACAGACAGACAGGTGGACAGACAGACAGGTGGACAGACAGACAGGTGGTCAGACAGACAGGTGAACAGCAGACAGACAGGTGAACAGCAGACAGACAGGTGGACAGACAGACAGGTGGACAGACAGACAGGTGGACAGACAGACAGGTGGTCAGACTGACCCTGGGATCACCAGTTTTTGTCCGTTGTGAATTCGATACGAGCAGCGATAGTCGTCTGGAAGTCTGAACCCGATCTGAGCCTCGATGTCGTTAAGCTCCGCCTCTGTGGCGCCCTCTGAAGAAAAAAAAAAACATAGATCAGGTTTCCAACAGGAGAAGAAGAAAAGGGGGCGTGGTAACAGTGAACAACAGGGGACGATAAAAAGGAGGCGTGGTCACAGTGAACAACAGGGGACGATAAAAAGGAGGCGTGGTCACAGTGGACAACAGGGGAAGAAGAAAAGGGGGCGTGGTCACAGTGAACAACAGGAGGAGATGAAAAGGAGGCGTGGTCACAGTGAAAAACAGGAGGAGATAAAAAGGGGGCATGGTCACAGTGAACAACAGGAGGAGATGAAAAGGGGGCGTGGTCACAGTGAACAACAGGAGGAGATAAAAAGGAGGCGTGGTCACAGTGAACAACAGGAGGAGATAAAAAGGGGGCGTGGTCACAGTGAACAACAGGAGGAGATAAAAAGGAGGCGTGGTCACAGTGAACAACAGGAGGAGATAAAAAGGAGGCGTGGTCACAGTGAACAACAGGAGGAGATAAAAAGGAGGCGTGGTCACAGTGAACAACAGGAGGAGATAAAAAGGGGGCGTGGTCACAGTGAACAACAGGAGGAGATAAAAAGGAGGCGTGGTCACAGTGAACAACAGGAGGAGATAAAAAGGAGGCGTGGTCACAGTGAACAACAGGAGGAGATAAAAAGGAGGCGTGGTCACAGTGAACAACAGGAGGAGATGAAAAGGGGGCGTGGTCACAGTGAACAACAGGAGGAGATGAAAAGGGGGCGTGGTCACCTTTAAGTGATGCGATCATACGGGGACACCTCTGCTGCAGGAAGCTCTTCAGCTGGTCCCAGGATCTCCTCAGGACCGGGTAGTACTGCAGGTACCGACCCAGGTCTCTGTAGTACTGTTTGAATAGACAGTACCAGGACAGACCGCTCTGCAGCCGGTCAGCACTGAACACACACACACAGACACACAGGTTATATATATGGGGGGGGGGGGGGGGGGGGGGGGGTCTGATCTTGAACATGTTGTTTGACTCACTCTGAGAGCAGCCAGTGTTTAGAGCAGAGAAGCTTCCACAGAGGATTGTGTTTGGAGAGTTCATTCAACCTCCTGCTGACGAAGCTGCAGCTACACACACAGAGAGAGACACACAGAGACACACACACAGAGACACACAGAGACACACACACAGAGACACACAGAGACACACACACAGAGACACACAGAGACACACAGAGACACACACAGAGAGAGAGACACACAGAGACACACACACAGAGACACACACAGAGACACACAGAGACACACAGAGACACACACAGAGAGACACACACAGAGACACACACACAGAGACACACAGAGACACACACAGAGACACACACACACAGAGAGACACACACAGAGACACACACACAGAGACACACAGAGACACACACAGAGACACACAGAGAGAGACACACACACAGAGACACACACAGAGAGAGAGACACACAGAGACACACACACAGAGACACACACAGAGACACACAGAGACACACACACACAGAGACACACAGAGACACACACAGAGAGACACACACAGAGACACACACACAGAGACACACACACACAGAGAGACACACACACAGAGAGACACACACACACAGAGAGACACACACACACAGAGAGACACACAGAGACACACACACACAGAGAGACACACACACACAGAGAGACACACAGAGACACACACACACAGAGAGACACACAGAGACACACACAGAGACACACAGAGAGACACACACAGAGACACACAGAGAGACACACAGAGACACACACAGAGACACACACAGAGACACACAGAGAGACACACATAATAATAATATGATAAACTTTGTATTTGTTGATATAAACTTCAGATCAGTTTTTCCTCTAAAAACTTCAAACTAAGAACATAAAGTAGTTTTGTTGTTGTTGTTGTTGTTGTTGTTGTTTAATGTCAGAGTCATGTCACAATAACAACAAACATCAGAGCACCTTATGAGTGTGTGCTGAACAGACTCAGTAACAGAAGGTTGGAGAAGGGGTCTCCCTGGGACAGGTTCAGGGGGGATGACGTGTCCAAATCATTTTCAGTCTCATCCCTGATTGGATCAACATTCAGATGTCTTCCTGGTTTTAATCTTGTCTGCTGTGAGGAGCTCTGATCATTTTGATGTATTTATCTCTTTTATTTCTATTGATTGTTTTCCTGCTGCTGGAGTTTATGTTCACTGTACTGAAGTCTGGATCTGTACTGAAGTCTGGATCTGTACTGAAGTCTGGATCTGTGTACTGAAGTCTGGATCTGTGTACTGAAGTCTGGATCTGTACTGAAGTCTGGATCTGTGTACTGAAGTCTGGATCTGTACTGAAGTCTGGATCTGTACTGAAGTCTGGATCTGTACTGAAGTCTGGATCTGTGTACTGAAGTCTGGATCTGTGTACTGAAGTCTGGATCTGTGTACTGAAGTCTGGATCTGTACTGAAGTCTGGATCTGTACTGAAGTCTGGATCTGTACTGAAGTCTGGATCTGTACTGAAGTCTGGATCTGTACTGAAGTCTGGATCTGTGTACTGAAGTCTGGATCTGTGTACTGAAGTCTGGATCTGTGTACTGAAGTCTGGATCTGTACTGAAGTCTGGATCTGTACTGAAGTCTGGATCTGTACTGAAGTCTGGATCTGTGTACTGAAGTCTGGATCTGTACTGAAGTCTGGATCTGTGTACTGAAGTCTGGATCTGTGTACTGAAGTCTGGATCTGTACTGAAGTCTGGATCTGTACTGAAGTCTGGATCTGTGTACTGAAGTCTGGATCTGTGTACTGAAGTCTGGATCTGTGTACTGAAGTCTGGATCTGTGTACTGAAGTCTGGATCTGTACTGAAGTCTGGATCTGTACTGAAGTCTGGATCTGTGTACTGAAGTCTGGATCTGTACTGAAGTCTGGATCTGTACTGAAGTCTGGATCTGTGGACTGAAGTCTGGATCTGTGTACTGAAGTCTGGATCTGTGGACTGAAGTCTGGATCTGTGGACTGAAGTCTGGATCTGTGGACTGAAGTCTGGATCTGTACTGAAGTCTGGATCTGTACTGAAGTCTGGATCTGTGTACTGAAGTCTGGATCTGTGTACTGAAGTCTGGATCTGTGTACTGAAGTCTGGATCTGTACTTAAGTCTGGATCTGTACTGAAGTCTGGATCTGTACTGAAGTCTGGATCTGTACTGAAGTCTGGATCTGTGTACTGAAGTCTGGATCTGTACTGAAGTCTGGATCTGTACTGAAGTCTGGATCTGTACTGAAGTCTGGATCTGTGTACTGAAGTCTGGATCTGTGTACTGAAGTCTGGATCTGTACTGAAGTCTGGATCTGTACTGAAGTCTGGATCTGTACTGAAGTCTGGATCTGTGTACTGAAGTCTGGATCTGTGTACTGAAGTCTGGATCTGTGTACTGAAGTCTGGATCTGTGTACTGAAGTCTGCCCTCATGTTTAGGGTCAGGCTGTTATATCCCTGAAACCTAAATGTGTTAATGCCTTTAAAAAGTTCAATAAAAACATTTCAAAAAAAAGAATCTCAGAGATAAATACAACTTTAATATTTGATTAAAAGATTTAAAAAGCTATAAAAGATAAGAGATATAAAATATATAATAGATATAAAAGATAAATCCTCTGTAAACAAACCGCAATCAGCTGTTAGCACGAAGCTAAGCTAACGGCTAGCTGAGTGCTACATGACAGCTTCCGGTCAGCTGAGCTTTAATTAATGAGTTTACATATTTCATGATTAAGTGTTTAAATGTGTTTAAATAAGAAATAAAGTGAAGATAAAATAAAGAGACAGCTGGAGCTTCAGAATGATTTATAATCACTTTAACTAATTATCTTTATTTAATATATAATATCTTTATAGTTTTTAACGTTTTGTCTGTTTGTCAGAAGCTAATCTCTGTTCTTCATGTTTTTAGCCGCCTGTTAGCTTAGCTTAGCTTAGCGTTAGCCTGCTGCGGGTTGTTGTTGTTTTTATTAATTAAAACTAAATTCTGTTTCCGGTCAGTCCCGCAGAGTGTGCAGGCTGACAGGTCTGCGGGGTCGGGTACGTACTGGATCAGGTCTCTGAAGCTCAGGAAGGATAAGACGTGCAGCAGCGGGTCTGAAGGCAGCAGGTCCATCCGGAACTCTGAGGGAGCCGCCATTGTTAGCAACACTTCTTCTTCTTCTTCTTCTTCTTCTTCTTCTTTTAATGGTGACCGCGACCAGCTGGAGCTCTACCGCCCCCTGCCGACACGGTGGTCCTCCTCTGTTCTCATACTGTGGTCAGTTAGGTGTAGACAGGTGAAGACTTCTTTAAAGGACCAGTGAGAGGATGAAGGTATCTTACTGTCTGATCATTAAGGAAACATGTTGAAGTGCTGGTTGCTATGACAACAACACAGCAGCCACTATGTCCTCCTTCTAACTTTAGATTCAGGTGTGTGTGTGTGTGTGTGTGTCACTGATGATGGTCCTCTGACATCTTTCTAAACAGATCATGGTCATGTGGTCATTGCACTGTCACCATGACAACCGGGATGTCCAAAAAAGGTCGTGTACTGTACTGTTCACCTGCTGCTCTGCACAGAACTTCTCTGAGTCAAAGTAAACAAAGAGAGGATCCACATCCAACATGTCCGACTCATCAATCACACTTTGACCCCACGTTCAACAGTCAAGCTCCCACACACACACACACACACACACACACACACACACACACACACACACACAGAGAGAGAGAGACACACAGCACAGACCGAGTACTGCTGCAGTCTGCTGGATCTGCTCCTGAAGATTCTGAGGGTTCTGAGGGTTCTGGAGGATCTGGATCATGGTTCTGAAACGAGCTGCTGTTCTCCTGCTGCTCCTGCTGCACGGCTGCCTGAGCCAACACGGTACACACTCACAGAACGAGAGAGAGAGAGAGAGAGAGGTGTTCATGATGTTAGGAGAATGTTTAATGTTCAGACTAAAGAAGTTTAGAGACAGAAATATAGAACTAAGTGAGGCGTCCAGGTTCTACATGGATCCAGACTTCACTGCAGGGTGGACTCTAGAACCCTCTTTGACTCTGGTTCTTGTTTGTAATGGACAGAAACAGTTTGGACCATGCAGCAGATTGTTGATGGATTCATTCCTCTCTTCTGATGACATAGATGTGTTTATGTAAAGCTTTGATCGATTATTAAAACTTCAGAGATGTTTTTGAAACTTGAGGTGAAGTAACGGATCAAACGTCTTCTCTCTGTTGTAGACTTTAACGAGTCACTAAAGGTTCTTAATATCTCTGTGTGGTCTTTCTTTAGTGTTGATTTAAAGGTCACAGATCGTCATGTTCATGAACTGTATACATGTTGAACTTTGTGTGTGTGTGTGTGTGTGAAGTCTTCCTCAGCGGTCACACGGCCTCGCAGGTGTTGAAGAGGAGCCGTCGAGCCAATCAGCTGTTTGAGGAGGTGAAACCAGGTAACAGAGAGTTTAAGATGGTTTATCATCTCAATCTTTACTTTCTTGTCTTCTTCAGCATGATGTTCTTTTAGTCAGTTATGGTCCAATCAGAGTCAGAGACCAGGAATAAGGGGGGGGGGGGGGGGGGTCAGGGGGCGGGGCTATCTGAGAAGTGTAACCATAGCGACCTGAACACTGTCTTGTTCAGTTTGATATAAAGACACCCTGAGGAGTCACCTTGACCGCTATAACTCCTTGTAGCTCTCAAGCTCCACCCCCTTGTCCAAATATGGTCACTTCTGGGTCAAGAAGACAAAGATGGAAGTCCTGAGCAGGAGTATGTGTTTTAATAAAAGTGTTGTTTCTCTTGAGGCAACCTGGAGAGAGAGTGTGTGGAGGAAATTTGTGACCATGAAGAAGCTCGAGAGGTGTTTGAAAACGTGCTTAAAACGGTACAACGCCTTCTTACTGTCGTCCAATCACAGCACAGATGTGAACAGTACTTTATGACACTAACCCTGAACCTCTGCTCGTCCTCAGGGCGTCTTCTGGGATACATATCTGGGTGAGTTCTGCACACTGACAGAAGCTCTCATTTCTTTTTAAGTTCCAGTTCAGTGGACACAAGTTCCAAATGTTATCTGTGAAGTTTATTCAAGATGAACAAACAAGAACAAAGTCCAGAACAGAACACACAACCAGAGTACACAAACATCTACCTGTCTGTCTGACTACCTGTCTGTCTGTCTGTGTGTCTAACTGTCTGTCTGATCACCTTTCTGTCTGTCTGCCTGCCTGCCTGTCTGTCTCTCAGATTGTAAAGGAACTCAGCTGTCCAGGACTCAGGATAACATTGAAATAGTCCGTCAGTGTATAGAAGGTAAACAAACACAAAGCTAGCATGAATTAAATCCATCTACTAAACCAATGTATATATAACTGTGTGTGTGTGTGTGTGTGTGTGTGTGTGTGTGTGTGTGTGTGTGTGTGTGTGTGTGTGTGTGTGTGTTCAGGTCAGTGTATTTCAGGTTTAGGAGTAAACTATCAAGGAAACATCAACATCACAACATCAGGGAGGCAATGTCAGAACTGGAGGCACATCTTCCCACATCCCATAATCAGGTAACTAGCTAACCGACTTGTTAGCAAACCAACCAACCAACTCATTAGCTAACCAACCAACTAACCAACCAACCAACTAACCAACCAACTCATTAGCTAACCAACCAACTAACCAACCAACCAACTCATTAGCCAACCAACTAACCAACCAACCAACCAACTCATTAGCTAACCAACCAACTAACCAACCAACCAACTCATTAGCCAACCAACTAACCAACCAACTAACCAACCAACCAACTAACCAACCAACTAACCAACCAACTCATTAGCTAACCAACCAACTAACCAACCAACCAACTCATTAGCCAACCAACTAACCAACCAACCAACCAACTCATTAGCTAACCAACCAACTAACCAACCAACCAACTCATTAGCTAACCAACCAACTAACCAACCAACCAACCAACTCATTAGCTAACCAACCAACTAACCAACCAACCAACTCATTAGCCAACCAACTAACCAACCAACTAACCAACTCATTAGCTAACCAACCAACTAGCCAACCAACCAACTAACCAACCAACCAACTAACCAACCAACCAACCAACTAACCAACCAACTCATTAGCTAACCAACCAACCAACTAACCAACCAACCAACCAACTAGCCAACCAACCAACTAACCAACCAACCAACTAACAAACCAACTCATTAGCTAACCAACCAACTAACCAACCAACCAACTAACCAACCAACCAACTCATTAGCTAACCAACCAACTAACTAACCAACCAACCAACCAACCAACCAACTAACCAACCAACCAACTCATTAGCTAACCAACCAACTAACCAACCAACCAACTAACCAACCAACCAACTAACCAACCAACCAACTCATTAGCTAACCAACTAACTAACCAACCAACCAACTAACCAACCAACCAACTAACCAACCAACCAACTAACCAACCAACCAACTCATTAGCTAACCAACTAACTAACCAACCAACCAACTAACCAACCAACCAACTCATTAGCTAACCAACCAACTAACCAACCAACCAACTAACCAACCAACCAACTAACCAACCAACCAACTCATTAGCTAACCAACTAACTAACCAACCAACCAACTAACCAACCAACCAACTAATTAGCTAACCAACCAACCAACCAACTCATTAGCTAACCAACCAACTAACCAACCAACCAACTCATTAGCTAACCAACCAACCAACCAACCAACTAACTAACTCATTAGCTAACCAACTAACCAACCAACCAACGCATTAGCTAACCAACCAACTAACCAACCAACCAACTCATTAGCCAACCAACTAACTAACCAACCAACCAACTAACCAACCAACCAACTCATTAGCTAACCAACCAACTAACCAACCAACCAACTAACCAACCAACCAACTAACCAACCAACCAACTAACCAACCAACCAACTCATTAGCTAACCAACTAACTAACCAACCAACCAACTAACCAACCAACCAACTAATTAGCTAACCAACCAACCAACCAACTCATTAGCTAACCAACCAACTAACCAACCAACCAACCAACTCATTAGCTAACCAACCAACCAACCAACCAACTAACTAACTCATTAGCTAACCAACTAACCAACCAACCAACGCATTAGCTAACCAACCAACTAACCAACCAACCAACTCATTAGCTAACCAACCAACTAACCAACCAACCAACTCATTAGCTAACCAACCAACCAACCAACCAACTAACTAACTCATTAGCTAACCAACTAACCAACCAACCAACTCATTAGCTAACCAACCAACTAACCAACCAACCAACTAACCAACCAACCAACTAACCAACCAACCAACTCATTAGCTAACCAACTAACTAACCAACCAACCAACTAACCAACCAACCAACTAATTAGCTAACCAACCAACCAACCAACTCATTAGCTAACCAACCAACTAACCAACCAACCAACTCATTAGCTAACCAACCAACCAACCAACCAACTAACTAACTCATTAGCTAACCAACCAACCAACCAACCAACGCATTAGCTAACCAACCAACCAACTCATTAGCTAACCAACCAACTAACCAACCAACCAACTCATTAGCTAACCAACCAACTAACCAACCAACCAACTCATTAGCTAACCAACCAACCAACCAACCAACGCATTAGCTAACCAACCAACCAACCAACCAACTCATTAGCTAACCAACCAACCAACCAACTCATTAGCTAACCAACCAACTAACCAACTCATTAGCTAACCAACCAACCAACCAACTTGTTAGCTAACCAACCAACCAACCAACCAACCAACTTGTTAGCTAACCAACCAACCAACCAACCAACCAACTTGTTAGCTAACCAACCAACCAACCAACCAACTTGTTAGCTAACCAACCTAACTAGCTGAAGAACATGATATGTAGACTGATGGAGTAAATATGAAACCAGCAGACGGACTCTTAACACTCATAAGAGCACGAGGTAGACTGTGGATTCATCAGCTGACTCTCTGCTCTCCGGTCTGTCTGTAGGGAGTTTAATGCTTCAGAGTTACCTGACCTCCAGGAGAACTTCTGCAGGAACCCTGATAAACGTCCTGATGGACCCTGGTGCTTCACCACAGACCCCACCACTCAGAAAGAGTTCTGCAGGGTCCCAAAGTGTGGCAAGTATCAGAAAGTTATCCTAACCCAATACTAGAACTAATGATGAGGATCCCGCAGGATCCAGCAGGATCCCGCAGGAGCCCGCAGGATCCCTTACCAAACTCTCTTCTATCCTTCCAAGGTGAGAACTTTGTCCCGGCCACTGTGGTCCCTAAAACAATCAAAACAACTGGCCCCTGCATTCCTCATAATGGCATTGACTACACTGGCAACCTGGCTGTTACCCTGGGGGGCCACACCTGTCTGCAGTGGTCCTCACCTGTGGTAACGGCCCTCAGTCGGGACAAGGAGTTCATACCTGAGGTCACACTGACGGGTAACAAGTGCCGTAACCCCGACAACGACCTTGAGGGGCCCTGGTGCTACGTGGAAGTGTTGGGAAACATAACTATCGACTACTGTGACCTTAACTTGTGTGGTAAAAACACAGAGAGTATCACCTGTCTGTCTGCTCACCTGTGTGTCTGATCACCTGTCTGTCTGTTCACCTGTCTGTCTGAACAACTGTGTGTCTGATCACCTGTCTGTGTGTTCACCTGTCTGTCTGCTCACCTGTCCTTCAGATGACTCTCTTCTTGAGGAGTCGTTCACTGAGTCTGGAGGTCAGGAACGTTCCGTCTTGAAACCAGGGAGGAAAATGTTTTTCAACACTCAAAGCTTTGGAGAAGGAGAGAGCGGTGAGTCCACCTAACTGACCAATGATGGGGCGGGGCTTAGCAGTGAGTCCACCGAACTGACCAATGAGGGGGCGGGGCTTAGTAAGCCGGTGAGAGACAGGTGTTTTACTGTTACTTCACTAACTAGTTAACAGGGATGCTGGTTGGTTAGCTTGTTAAATGTTTATGACCTGCATGACTTTCACTGTAACCAGAGAGCTGTTAGCTGGTTAACTGGTTGGTTAACTGGTTGGTTAACTGGTTGAGTCATGAAACCAATTGACTGTCTGGTTGTGTTGCAGTGTGTGGAGAGCGCCCCCTCTTTGAACTGCAGGGTAAGAAGGACACCAAGGAGGACGAGCTGCTGGAGTCCTACAGAGATAAACGCATCGTGGGTGGAGACGACGCCGAGGTTGGCTCAGCGCCATGGTAACTTAAATCTAATAATCAGTGTCACCATAGTAACCACAACAATCAGATGTTAGGATGCAGATGTTCTGGTGGAGAGGTTCCACATATCCTGAAAAAGAATCCCTGCTCTGAGTTTGTAAAAGGATCTCAGTGGTTCTTAGAGAGCGTCCTAGAACGAGTTCTTGTCAGGCCCGAGAAGTTCTTCAGGCTCCAGCGTGCTCCTTGGGTTCAGTCACCTCGCAGACTGAAAGGAGGTTCCAGGGGTTCTTGTGGAAGCACCAGAAGACCAGAATCATTGAGTGGGTTTCTATGCTCTTTGAGGGTCTGGTGACGTTTGGGGGTGTTTTCAGAAGTTCTGACCAGAGAGGTTCTAGAGGTGCAGAAAAAAACATTCCCTGCTCATGAGATGTGCTTTTCAGTAGTTCTTCAGGTTCCAGGGATCCAGGACTCCATAGAGTAGAGATGGTTTAAAGTGTTACGAGCTAGCACCGGCTACACATATACATACAGCAAAACTAGCCCTAACCTGAAGTGTGACAGAGAAGTCAAGAGATGACAGGTACAGAAAGGACTGATTCTCACACAGGGAAAACATAAGGTTAGGTCAGCTCACCTATACGCGGGTCTGCCAGGGCACCGGCGGCCTGATTGCACCGGATGGCTTTTAGAGCGACGAACCCAAGCTTCGTGTTTGAGTTCAGTTTAGTTTGTTGTAGTTGGATCACATAAGATACGGCTGGTTTCAAAAACAGGTTCATGGGAGTGGGTCATCTGTTAGGTCCGACAGCTTCCAAGTTGGCGTCCATACGGATCCTCTGTCAGCTGCCACTTCACCTGTCGTATTACGTCATTTAAAGCGACAGAGCACCGCTCTGAGCGCACCTCAGGAATGGTGCATTCAAGACTATCGGACAATCCAGTAAACACAGCTTAAACCCATTCTCTATTCTCCCCATGAAAACCAGTCCATTAACAAACAGACAGATAAGGATGAAAAAGAAGAACCTTACTGTTTCCTAACAAAAGAGAATAGGAGAAACTTCCAGATGTTCTGCAAGATGTTTTGGACTTGCTGAAAGAGGGAGTTTCCAACTACATCCAGGGGTTCTTGTGGAGGCTCCAGGATTTTCAAGGATTCTTGAGAAGTCTGTTTTTCACGCTGTAAAGGTTCAGCTCAGGGTCTCAAAGGTATTCTAGGTAGTCTCATCAGTGAGTTCCTCACATTTTGTTATCATGCAGTAAAGTCTGTGAATCCCTATAGGACTCAGAACAGAACCTGCAGTCAAAACCAGGTCCGAGGTCTGAACTGGTTTCTTCACATGGTGCAGATTTCACTTCCTGTTTGGTTCTACCTGCAGGCAGGTGATGCTCTACAAGCGTCAGCCTCAGGAGCTGCTGTGTGGAGCCAGTCTCATCAGTGACCAGTGGATCATCACCGCCGCTCACTGCATCCTCTACCCACCCTGGAGCAAGAACTTCACCACCAACGACATACTGGTCCGACTGGGAAAACACAACCGGGGAAAGTAAGAGTGAACACACTCCGGACTGCCCTGAGTCCAAGGTGAGAACAACACTGATGACGTTTTCTTTCAGGTACGAGAAAGGAACGGAAAAGATCGTCGCGCTCAGTCAAATCATCGTCCACCCGAGGTACAACTGGAAGGAGAACCTGAACCGCGACATCGCTCTGCTGCAGCTCAGACGGCCAATCGCGTTCAGTAATGAGATCCACCCCATCTGCCTGCCCAGCAAGAAGGTGGCCAAGATGTAAGGCCGCCCCCCCAGGACTTCCTCTGACAGTTGAGTGTAGCAGACTGTCTGATGGTTCTTTGTCCTCCACAGGTTGATGACTGAGGGGTACAAAGGTCGAGTGACGGGCTGGGGGAACCTCATGGAGATCTGGAACCCCTCGCAAAGAACCTTACCCGATGTCCTCCAGCAAATCCATCTGCCAATCCAGGAGCAGCTCACCTGCAGACAATCCACATCAGTGACGATCACCAACAACATGTTCTGTGCAGGTCTCTGTGACTCCTCCTGCAGCTTACTGTTCTCCATCACTGAATCCTCCAATCACAACGATCATTGGCTAACCAACCAACTTGTTAGCTAACCAATCATTGGATGGACTGTAGTGAAACTAGGGCGACACATTCATGGTGCCCAGAGGATGATTAGTAGAACTTTTATATTTCCTTTAGCGCCCCGAACTGGTCAAAGGTGTTATCAGACATTTCTAAATCTAGAATAATCAAATGTTAAGAAATCAACAGGTAGTTCCTGAGGATGCATCCTGCTCACAGCTGCTTGATGGTTCAGATGTTTGTAACGAGGGAGATACCACTTCTGATGTCTCGCCTGTCTTGTTTCTAAATTCCTGCAGATTTGATGACATCATGTCTGCAGCGCTCGGTGCTTATTCAGCTAATGTTAGCATCCTGATGCTAACGTCTGTTTTGTGTTGCAGGCTTTAGTCCAGACGACAGCCATCGTGGAGACGCGTGTGAGGGAGACAGCGGCGGACCGTTTGTGATGAAGGTGAGACGAATCACAGGATGAAACCTTCTGAAGGCCGTCGTCTGATCCTCAGGATGAAGATTCTGTTTGATGTATAACCTTATTTTAACCCCTTCAGTACCCGGCAGAGAACCGCTGGTATCAGATGGGCATCGTGTCGTGGGGTGAGGGCTGCGACCGTGACGGGAAGTACGGCTTCTACACTCACCTGTTCAGGATGAGGAGGTGGATCCGGAAAGTCATCGACAGGGAAGGAGGAGACGACGAAGATTAGATGCACTTCCTGTTGTCCAATAAAGTTTGTCCACATCCTACCGTCTGACCTCCTGTCGTTTGTGACCAATGAGAACGCTCACAGAGGATCAAAGAGCTGCACGCACGCACGCACGCACGCACGCACGCACGCACGCACGCACGCACGCACGCACGCACGCACGCACGCACGCACGCACGCACACACACACAGCCAAACGGTGAGTTCACTGACCCGCAAAAAAAGACAGTGGTTGCGATGATTAGTTCACCTAAAGTAACCTGAAAAGATTGAATTGAAATATAAATCATTTTCATTTATTATGTTGTCACCTGTTTTACATTAAAAATCTCATCCAGACGTTTTAAATAACTTCCTCACTGCGTGTTGCATTAAATACATGATCTCTTAATATTTTATAAAATGTACAGATTGTTTTTCATTGTTTTTCTACCCCAAAATATTGTTAATAGTTGGCTTTTATTAACGTTTAAATAAATGTTTATCTGAGCTGCAGCACGTTCATTATCAAATACTGCTGTCCTGGTGTAATTACGTACTTTGGCCACAAGATGGCAGTGATTACATGTAAAAGTAAATTTATTACTGAAACAGCAGAGTTGATTTATTAACTGTTTGTCATATCTAATTTGGCCATGAGGTGTCAGTGTTTTCCCACAACATTTGTTCCTGATTTGAGATCGGTACATTTTATAAAATATTAAGAGATTATGTATTTGATGCAACATACAGAAACAAAAAGATAAGGTTGTGATATTATTATCATTATCAAAAAGTGTTTTAAGTTTGAACTTGTATTTATGTTATAATTGATGAAGATCAGAGCAGACTGAGCTGCTGTAACGAGGTCAGTGTTCAGAGCATCTACATTCAAAAGGGGTTACTGAATCTATTAGTCTTCTTAACTTTTTATTTACATAATGTTTATGCAGATTAATATCTAAAGAAGCAGTGTTGTATTCTTTTTTTATTCATTTGAATAAATTTTTGGGAAAATATTGTTAATTTATGTCTTTTCCTCTGTAGGTCATTCATTTATGAGAATCGTAATATTTCAACTGTTTCCTTCCAACATTTACATTTGATAACTAAATGAAATATGAAGAAATGTCATAAATCACAAAACTATCATCAAGTATTAACATTTAATCTTTCTTTATCAGGTTACTCTCCAAACTGGAAGCATCTTCTGATTATAAATCTGGACAAACAACAAACAAAATAACGACTGTGACCACAAGTTTGCTGTCTGAGCATTCAGGATGAAACCAAATGCTGAAGCTGCATGAAGCGGAGAGGTCTTTGAATGCATCGTTTGAGTGGAGAGGTCTTTGAATGCATCATTTGAGCTGTGAGGTCTTTGAATGCATCGTTTGAGCTGTGAGGTCTTTGAATGCATCGTTTGAGCTGTGAGGTCTTTGAATGCATTGTTTGATCCAGGACTCACAGAGAGGAGGAGCAGCAGCTCTTCATGTCATCGTGTCGAGTAGAGATCAGCTGTTATGATTGGTCCGTCGTCTCTAGCCCCGCCTCCCCGTCACCTGCCCGGTGTGTCAGCAGGTGTCTGTTCAGGTGAGTTTTGCGCGTGTAGCTCTTTGAGCAGTAAATGCAGCCGTACGGCCGGACGCTGCTGTGAGACAACATGTGCTTCTTCAGGTCAAACTTCCTCCTCAGACATTTCCCACATTCAGGACACGAGAAGGGTTTCTCTCCTGCAGAGACACAGACAGCCAATCAGCTGGTAATTTACTCTCCTCCAATCAGAGACAATCAGAAACAAGCAGAGACGTTACCGACCTGTTACCGATCAGGGTAAGAGTCAAAGAGTCAGAGAGTCAGAGAGAGTCAAAGAGTCAAAGAGTCAAAGAGTCAGAGAGTCAAAGAGTCAGAGAGAGTCAGAGTCAGAGAGTCAGAGAGAGTCAAAGAGTCAAAGAGTCAGAGAGTCAAAGAGAGTCAAAGAGTGTTAGAGTCAAAGAGTCAGAGAGTCAGAGAGAGTCAAAGAGTCAGAGAGTCAAAGAGAGTCAAAGAGTCAGAGAGTCAAAGAGAGTCAAAGAGTGTTAGAGTCAAAGAGTCAGAGAGTCAAAGAAAGTCAAAGAGTCAGAGAGTCAAAGAGAGTCAAAGAGTCAGAGAGTCAAAGAGAGTCAAAGAGTCAGAGAGTCAAAGAGTCAGCGAGTCAAAGAGTGTCAGAGTCAAAGAGTCAGAAAGTCAGAGAGAGTCAAAGAGTCAAAAAGTCAAAGAGTCAGAGAGTCAGAGAGAGTCAAAGAGTCAGAGAAAGTCAGAGAGAGTCAGAGAGTCAAAGAGAGTCAAAGAGTGTCAAAGAGTCAGAGAGAGTCAAAGAGTCAGAGTCAAAGAGTCAGAGAGTCAGAGAGAGTGAAAGAGTGAAAGAGTCAGAGAGTCCAAGAGTCAGAGAGAGTCAGAGAGTCAGAGAGAGTCAAAGAGTCAAAGAGTCAGAGAGTCAGAGAGTCAAAGAGTCAAAGAGTCAGAGAGTCAAAGAGTCAGAGAGAGTCAGAGAGTCAGAGAGAGTCAAAGAGTCAAAGAGTCAGAGAGTCAAAGAGAGTCAAAGAGTGTTAGAGTCAAAGAGTCAGAGAGTCAAAGAGTCAAAGAGTCAAAGAGTCAGAGAGTCAAAGAAAGTCAAAGAGTCAGAGAGTCAAAGAGAGTCAAAGAGTCAGAGAGTCAAAGAGAGTCAAAGAGTCAGAGAGTCAAATAGAGTCAAAGAGTCAGAGAGTCAAAGAGTGTCAGAGTCAAAGAGTCAGAAAGTCAGAGAGAGTCAAAGAGTCAAAAAGTCAAAGAGTCAGAGAGTCAGAGAGAGTCAGAGAGTCAGAGAAAGTCAGAGAGAGTCAGAGAGTCAGAGAGTCAAAGAGAGTCAAAGAGTGTCAAAGAGTCAGAGAGAGTCAAAGAGTCAGAGTCAAAGAGTCAGAGAGTCAGAGAGAGTGAAAGAGTGAAAGAGTCAGAGAGTCCAAGAGTCAGAGAGAGTCAAAGAGTCAGAGAGAGTCAAAGAGTCAGAGAGAGTCAAAGAGTCAAAGATTCAAAGACTCAAAGAGTCAGAGAGTCAGAGAGAGTGAAAGAGTCAAAGAGAGTCAAAGAGTCAGAGAGTCACTGAGTCAAAGAGTCAGAGAGAGTCAGAGAGTCAGAGAGTCAAAGAGAGTCAAAGAGTCAGAGAGTCACTGAGTCAAAGAGTCAGAGAGAGTCAGAGAGTCAGAGAGTCAAAGAGAGTCAAAGAGTGTCAAAGAGTCAGAGAGAGTCAAAGAGTCAGAGTCAAAGAGTCAGAGAGTCAGAGAGAGTCAAAGAGTGAAAGAGTCAGAGAGTCCAAGAGTCAGAGAGAGTCAAAGAGTCAAAGAGTCAGAGAGTCAAAGAGTCAAAGAGTCAGAGAGTCAAAGAGTCAGAGAGAGTCAGAGAGTCAGAGAGAGTCAAAGAGTCAAAGAGTCAGAGAGTCAAAGAGAGTCAAAGAGTGTTAGAGTCAAAGAGTCAGAGAGTCAAAGAGTCAAAGAGTCAAAGAGTCAGAGAGTCAAAGAGAGTCAAAGAGTCAGAGAGTCAAATAGAGTCAAAGAGTCAGAGAGTCAAAGAGTGTCAGAGTCAGAGTCAGAAAGTCAGAGAGAGTCAAAGAGTCAAAAAGTCAAAGAGTCAGAGAGTCAGAGAGAGTCAGAGAGTCAGAGAAAGTCAGAGAGAGTCAGAGAGTCAGAGAGTCAAAGAGAGTCAAAGAGTGTCAAAGAGTCAGAGAGAGTCAAAGAGTCAGAGAGAGTCAAAGAGTCAAAGATTCAAAGACTCAAAGAGTCAGAGAGTCAGAGAGAGTGAAAGAGTCAAAGAGAGTCAAAGAGTCAGAGAGTCAGAGAGTCAAAGAGAGTCAAAGAGTGTCAAAGAGTCAGAGAGAGTCAAAGAGTCAGAGTCAAAGAGTCAGAGAGTCAGAGAGAGTCAAAGAGTGAAAGAGTCAGAGAGTCCAAGAGTCAGAGAGAGTCAAAGAGTCAAAGATTCAAAGACTCAAAGAGTCAGAGAGTCAAAGAGTCAGAGAAAGTCAGAGAGTCAAAGAGTCAGAGAGTCAGAGAGTCAGAGAGGCAGAGTCAGAGAGTCAGAGTCAAAGAGTCAAAGAGTTAGAAAGAGTCAGAGAGTCAAAGAGTCAAAGAGTAAGTTAGATTAAAAATCATTTAGATTAAAGATTACACTCAGAGACATATGAACTCAAAGAAAAAGAAGAATGAGCACAGATCAGAGTCATGACCCCGCCACCCTCCCGTGGTCGTACCTGTGTGTATCCTGCGGTGCTCGGTCAGGTGACAGGAAATAGAAAAAGCCTTCCCACAGTCCTGGCAGACGTAGGGTCTCTCCCCCGTGTGCGTCCTCATGTGTTTCTGCAGGTCTCCTCCTGATGGCCAGCCTTTCCCGCACACCATGCAGACATACGGACGCTCTCCGGTGTGGCGCCGCACGTGCACATTGAGGCCGGCGAGCGCGGTGAAGTCTTTGGGGCAGTAGGGGCAGCGGTATGGTCGCTCCCCGCTGTGCGTCCTAAGGTGACCCTCCAGCCCGTCGCGCGTTTTGAAGCGTTTGCCACACTGCGAGCACAGGAAGCGGCTCTGGGCGCCGTGGCTTGCCCGGTGGGAGTTGAGGCCGGTGAGAGAGCCGTACGCCTTGCTGCACTGATCACACTGATAGGAGCGAGACGTGTGTGTGCGCTGATGGATCCGCAGCTGAGTCACACCTGAGGAGAACACCAGGTGTGTTACAAACACACTACACACACACACACTGAGCACTGAGTGTCTGTGGGACTCACCTGTGAAGCTCTGCTCACAGAAGCGACAGTTGTAGCATAGCTCCGCCCCCTCCACTGAGTGCGTCTGCAGGTGTCTCAGCAGCTGCGTCTGCGAGCTGAACGTCTTGTGACACAGCGTGCAGGAGAGGTCGGGCAGGCGGTGTGTCAGCCGGTGAGCGTCTCTCTCTCTGGACGACTCAAACACTTTATCACACTTACTGCAGGTGAACCCGCCCTTTTCCAGGTGAGTCTGTTTGTGATTGGTCAGACTGGACAGGTGGTGGAACGTCCTGTCACACTGGCTGCACTGGTAAACGGGTCGTGTGCGATGGCTGCGCTGGTGGGACAGCAGCTCCGCTTTGCTTTTAAAGATGGCGTTACACTGGAAACAGGAGTGTGACCTGAGGGGCCGGGGCTCTGATGGACAAGGCTCTAGGGGGCGGGGCTCTGATGGACAAGGCTTTGATGGACGGGGCTCTTGGGGACAGGACTCTGGGGGGCGGGGCTCTTGGGGACAGGACTCTGGGGGGCGGGGCTCTTGGGGGCGGGACTCTGGAGGGCGGGGCTCTTGCTCCTGAGCAGCAGGACTCACAGCTGTGGATAACGTCGAGCTGCAGGACTTGTTGGTGCGCAGGTGACGGATGACCTGGAGGGATACAGGAAGTAGTCAGACGTTACAGGTAAACATCGTTTAAGAACAAAGAGGACTCACCTGAGAACGGTAGATGAAACATTTCCCACACTGAGGACACTTGTGAGCAACCCGCCGAGAATTATGGGAAATGCTGAACAGAGCGTTAGCTGTGACCTCAGAACAGGGCTGATCTGATTGGTCGACTGTGTAGAAAAGAAGAAGTTAGTTAGTCTATGCTGTGTGTGTGTGTGTGTGTGTGTGTGTGTGTGTGTGTGTGTGTCTCACCTCTGTCCTCTGATTGGTCGCTCAGATTTGCAGGTGAGTCCTTCAGTCTGTTCTCGTCTACAGGTGTGATGACACAATCCTCATCGCCCTTTGCTGAGCTCTGATTGGACGCCTCCTGCTCCTCTGATGACATGATGTCATTGATCAGCGTCTGGTCCTCCGTCATCACCACCACCTCCACCTTCACCAGCGGGCCGTCTGATTGGACCTCTGTGACAGGGGGAGGAGGAGGAGGCTCAGGATTGGTCAGTTTGGTGAGAAGGGGTTGAGACCACGCTGAGAGGAGGACGTCCTCTGAATCAGGACGGACTGAGGACAAAAACAGAGTGTCATATTTCATAAATAATAAATTAAACTCAGGTAAACAGACGTGTGAATGTTACCTGTAGTCGTCGCTCGTCCCATTCGACAGCTGTGATTGGTCAGTAACTCCCTCAGGTTGTCAGTGTCCTGCAGACACTCCTCCACACCACCAGGGGCAGCGTGGAGCCAGGAAGCAGCCTGAGAGAAAACACATCAACATTTAAAGAGTCTGTGGTGTGAAGAGTAAAAAACTGAAGGGTTTCTGAGGACCTGTTTGAAGTCGGGCACCGGGAACAGCTGCTCCATCCTCGACAGGAAGTCAGATATGAGGGACTGGAGGGCGGAGTCAAAACTGTGGCTGAAAACCTCCTGAGAGACAGAGAGAGAGAGAGAGAGAGAGAGAGAGAGAGAGAGACAGAGAGACAGAGACAGA
>NC_089218.1:237943-252943 GCF_963930695.1 Labrus bergylta | reverse complement strand
ATGTCAGATTACTGAACGAGGTTTGGTTCTAACGAACAAGGAGTGCTAGCAGCTAGCTTAGCTGCTACGTTGTCATGACAACAGAACAACAGGAAGTCACGAACAGTTAATAAATGGATCAGTTAGCATCATTAGCACATACCCATCCTGCGCTGTCAGTCACACTCTTCTTCTTCTGAATCCAACGCTGCTAAACTCTGTTAGCTTTGTGAGCTAGCTACTGTTTACAGTCCGCCTTCACACCGGAAGTTAAACTACGTTGCACCAAACACTTCCGGCTGCTTGCCCGTAAATTGCGGTGTAATTATCATTATTTTATTTAACGATATTTTATTTAATGTAATGAACAAATGTATAATAAATATATATAACACATTTTTATTTAATGTAAAAAATATATTTTACGGTCAGATATTTCAACAAACTTTATTGACATCATTGAAATATAACTCTGACCCCTAGTGTTTAAAATGGGTACTGCAGTATAAATTCTAAACATCATAGAGAGCTGTCTCCCCCCCCCCCCCCCCCCCCCCCCCCCCCATGCTCACTCAGGTCACCATGTGGTGGACTCTGAAGCTCTGCATCATGTTTTGTGATATTCTGTTTTTATATTGAATCTTGTAACTCTCTCTCTGTGATCAATCAAGAAGGTCATTTGTTAATCTAAGTGTTACCTAAACTCCTAACATGACTGTGCTGGTCTCTGGGTCACCTCTCCCCTGCTTTAGACACAGATACAGTAAGCCAGGTCTAATCCCCCCCCCCCCCGTGCTTCAGTAAATGGATTAACCGGGTTTGGGTGAGAGCGCTACTCAAAGCCAAGAGGAGACGAGTGAAACGGCAACTAGGAGGAGGACAGAACATGTGCGAGCGGACGGTTTGATTTTGCTACCTGAATGGATCCGAGTGAAGACACAGACCGACCATCAGGACTGGATTTATGGATCAGACCACCTTTGACCCCTCCAGCCCCCACTGTCCAAACCTGACCCGTTGTTAGCTCATTTATTTATTGTTAGTTTGGATAGTTTAAGCTAACAACACATTTAGCCTAGCGTTGGTTAGCAGTTATGTAAGTGAGCTAAGCTGTGAACTGAAATATGTCGCTCTCCGTTACTCTGTGACACTCGTATGGTTGTCACTCAGACCTCAACCTTTTGAGTTTGGTTGTTAAAAAAGGCGGGAAGTTAGCTTAGCATAGCTGTGACTTTGCCAGTTCATAAAATATAAACCTCACTGGAGACTTCCTTCAGGTTTTTTATTTTTTATTTTTATTTGATTCAGCTGTTAAAGCTTCTTGAGATCTAAACAAATCCTCCCGATGGATCCAGACGGTGAAGAAGCAAACGTGTTCACGGACGCAGTGGAGCCGAGCGCCGTGAGAGCGGAGGAGGAGGAAGATGTTAAGATCTTTAACGCCTGGATGCAGCGATACAGAGGAGGAACACTGAGGGAGAAAATAGGAGAAGAAGAGGAGGAGGACAGGGAGTCAGAGGAGGGACGGGGCAGCAGCAGGAGCAGCTTAGAGTCAGAGGGCCGGACCAGGATGAAACGCCGGGCGTCGTTACCGTGTCCGGTAAGAGAAACAGAATCATTCACCATGACACCATGATGGAGGAGTGAGGTCATCTCTCTCTGATGGAGTGAGGTCATCTCTCTCTGATGGAGTGAGGTCATCTCTCTCTGATGGAGTGAGGTCATCTCTCTCTAATGGAGTGAGGTCATCTCTCTCTAATGGAGTGAGGTCATCTCTCTCTAATGGAGTGAGGTCATCTCTCTCTGATGGAGTGAGGTCATCTCTCTCTGATGGAGTGAGGTCATCTCTCTGATGGAGTGAGGTCATCTCTCTCTAATGGAGTGAGGTCATCTCTCTCTGATGGAGTGAGGTCATCTCTCTCTGATGGAGTGAGGTCATCTCTCTCTAATGGAGTGAGGTCATCTCTCTCTAATGGAGTGAGGTCATCTCTCTCTGATGGAGTGAGGTCATCTCTCTGATGGAGTGAGGTCATCTCTCTCTGATGGAGTGAGGTCATCTCTCTCTGATGGAGTGAGGTCATCTCTCTCTAATGGAGTGAGGTCATCTCTCTCTGATGGAGTGAGGTCATCTCTCTCTGATGGAGTGAGGTCATCTCTCTCTAATGGAGTGAGGTCATCTCTCTCTAATGGAGTGAGGTCATCTCTCTCTAATGGAGTGAGGTCATCTCTCTCTGATGGAGTGAGGTCATCTCTCTCTGATGGAGTGAGGTCATCTCTCTGATGGAGTGAGGTCATCTCTCTCTAATGGAGTGAGGTCATCTCTCTCTAATGGAGTGAGGTCATCTCTCTCTGATGGAGTGAGGTCATCTCTCTGATGGAGTGAGGTCATCTCTCTCTGATGGAGTGAGGTCATCTCTCTCTGATGGAGTGAGGTCATCTCTCTCTAATGGAGTGAGGTCATCTCTCTCTGATGGAGTGAGGTCATCTCTCTCTGATGGAGTGAGGTCATCTCTCTGATGGAGTGAGGTCATCTCTCTCTGATGGAGTGAGGTCATCTCTCTCTGATGGAGTGAGGTCATCTCTCTCTGATGGAGTGAGGTCATCTCTCTGATGGAGTGAGGTCATCTCTCTCTAATGGAGTGAGGTCATCTCTCTCTGATGGAGTGAGGTCATCTCTCTGATGGAGTGAGGTCATCTCTCTCTAATGGAGTGAGGTCATCTCTCTCTGATGGAGTGAGGTCATCTCTCTGATGGAGTGAGGTCATCTCTCTGATGGAGTGAGGTCATCTCTCTGATGGAGTGAGGTCATCTCTCTAATGGAGTGAGGTCATCTCTCTCTAATGGAGTGAGGTCATCTCTCTCTAATGGAGTGAGGTCATCTCTCTGATGGAGTGAGGTCATCTCTCTGATGGAGTGAGGTCATCTCTCTCTGATGGAGTGAGGTCATCTCTCTGATGGAGTGAGGTCATCTCTCTCTAATGGAGTGAGGTCATCTTTCTCTAATGGAGTGAGGTCATCTCTCTAATGGAGTGAGGTCATCTCTCTCTAATGGAGTGAGGTCATCTCTCTCTGATGGAGTGAGGTCATCTCTCTGATGGAGTGAGGTCATCTCTCTAATGGAGTGAGGTCATCTCTCTAATGGAGTGAGGTCATCTTTCTCTAATGGAGTGAGGTCATCTCTCTCTAATGGAGTGAGGTCATCTCTCTCTAATGGAGTGAGGTCATCTCTCTCTGATAGAGTGAGGTCATCTCTCTGATAGAGTGAGGTCATCTCTCTGATGGAGTGAGGTCATCTCTCTGATGGAGTGAGGTCATCTCTCTGATGGAGTGAGGTCATCTCTCTCTGATAGAGTGAGGTCATCTCTCTCTGATAGAGTGAGGTCATCTCTCTCTGATGGAGTGAGGTCATCTCTCTGATAGAGTGAGGTCATCTCTCTGATGGAGTGAGGTCATCTCTCTGATGGAGTGAGGTCATCTCTCTCTGATAGAGTGAGGTCATCTCTCTGATGGAGTGAGGTCATCTCTCTGATGGAGTGAGGTCATCTCTCTCTGATAGAGTGAGGTCATCTCTCTCTGATGGAGTGAGGTCATCTCTCTCTGATAGAGTGAGGTCATCTCTCTGATGGAGTGAGGTCATCTCTCTGATGGAGTGAGGTCATCTCTCTGATGGAGTGAGGTCATCTCTCTCTAATGGAGTGAGGTCATCTCTCTCTGATAGAGTGAGGTCATCTCTCTGATGGAGTGAGGTCATCTCTCTGATGGAGTGAGGTCATCTCTCTCTAATGGAGTGAGGTCATCTCTCTCTGATAGAGTGAGGTCATCTCTCTCTGATGGAGTGAGGTCATCTCTCTGATGGAGTGAGGTCATCTCTCTGATGGAGTGAGGTCATCTCTCTCTAATGGAGTGAGGTCATCTCTCTCTGATAGAGTGAGGTCATCTCTCTCTGATAGAGTGAGGTCATCTCTCTCTGATGGAGTGAGGTCATCTCTCTCTGATAGAGTGAGGTCATCTCTCTCTAATGGAGTGAGGTCATCTCTCTGATGGAGTGAGGTCATCTCTCTCTGATGGAGTGAGGTCATCTCTCTCTAATGGAGAGAACTCAGAGTTCCAGAGCGAGCGCGGTCCACTTCCCCTCCTCCGCCATCTTAAAAGAGGCGTTGGATTCAGATGCTTCTGGGATGAGTCCCTGAGGTGGTTTTTGGGGTTTGTCCATCTGAGTAGATTCAGAAGGGGTTTTAAGGACCATACATCCCAACTGTCTGTGGGACACCTCAGACCAGGATGGAAGGGGTCCAGACCACCTGACCTGGTCTGTGTTGACTCAGGTGGTGACGGTGCAGGACCAGAAGCTGCATGCTGGTGCAGCTAACGATCCACTGACAGAATCTCTCACCAACACGTTCTCTCGTCTCTGGTCATGATGTCGACTATGACACCTTAGAACAGGAAGTCGTGGCCCCACGTTCTACTCTTCAGATGTTTAATGAGGAGAGTTGTCTGTCCATTATAAACATGAAGACTCTGTTTGTTTGCTAACTCTCATAGCTGGACTTAGCAGCGCCGACCATGCAGACCAAGATTCTGTCCACTTTATTAAACCAGCTGGCGCCCCCCTTTGAGGGAGTCCCACTTCCTGATGGGACTGTGAGGCTAAAGAAGAAGAGGAGGTCTTCAGTGTCTTCAGGTGTATTTTTAGTTGCAGGCTTATCGCTCTTAGAGGGTTAGCGTTAGCGGCTCAGGCGGGTCAAAGCCCTTTGGTCCAGTTGGGCGTTAAAGAGAAGTTAGCTAAGGAGGATTTAAACTTGTAGTCTTGTTTATTTCTGCTCGTGTTCACAGGACGGAGAAACTGTTTAGATCAGCATCAGTAGTTTAAACCAGTGAAACCAGTTAAACCAGTGAACTGTCTCTCTCTGTCCAGAACACTCTCTCTGCCATGCAGCTGTCTCGTCTCCACTCGTCCACTCAGGCTCCCGTCACCGCCAGGGTTCTTCTTCGCCGCACGTCCTCCAGGCGTCTTGTCCCCGTGCCGCAGGAGGCTGCCGTCCCCGCTGCCCCCGAGAGTAGACCCTCCCTCATCCCGCCCACCATCCTCGAGGTCACATCGCCCGAGAGGCGGAGCACATTCAGGAGACGCAACGTCATGTCGCTGGTGAGTCAAAATACTGATGAGTTCTTTACCGGCATCACGCCACGGTTACACGATTTCAGTCTCTACACGTTCTCTCTCTGAGGTCAAAGGTCACGGGGAGTTACCCTGGGTGCTGCACTGTAGTGGTGTTAAACGTGTTTGTCCTTAAATATTCACTCATGACTGAATGAAAAGAGAAATAGACACTCAGATGTTTGACTTTGTGCTGCAGAGCGACGCCTACAGCATGTGTCTGATCTGTCACAATGACCTGAACACAGGAAAGGGAGGAGCCAGAGAGCTGCAGTGTTCACACACCTTCCACAGAGAGGTAACACTAGACACACACTGTACACACACACACTGTACACACACACAAACTGTACACACACTGCACACACACTGTACACACACAAACTGTACACACACACACACACACACACACACACACACACACACACACACACACAAACTGTAGACACACACTGTACACAAACACACACACACACTGTACACACACTGTACACACACAAACTGTACACACACACACACACACACACTGCACACACACTGTACACAAACACACACACACTGTACACACACTGCACACACACTGTACACACACAAACTGTACACACACACACACACACAAACTGTAGACACACACTGTACACAAACACACACACACTGTACACACACTGTAAACACACAAACTGTACACACACAAACTGCACACACACTGCACACACACTGTACACACACTGTAAACACACAAACTGTACACACACAAACTGCACACACATGCAAACACACTCACTGTACACACACACTGCATACGCACACTGCACACACAAACTGTACACACACTCACTGCACACACACAATAAAACTCTTCGTGGTCATTTCAGGTTAACAGAAGCGCCTTACTTTGACCCTCTGTGTGTGTGTGTGTGTGTGTGTGTGTGTGTGTGCAGTGTATCGAAGAGTGGTTCTGGAGGAAACAGTCGTGTCCTACCTGTCATGTCCAGGTGTCCATGCCACAGCCCGTCGACTGAACGCCACTCGAGTCAAAGTTCCTAAAGACCACCACGAAGACGACGTCACATCATCAACCTGACCTCCCAACTGAAACATCACACTGTGACATCATCAACCTGACCTCCCAACTGAAACATCACACTGTGACATCATCAACCTGACCTCCCAACTGAAACATCACACTGTGACATCACACTGTGACATCATCAACCTGACCTCCCAACTGAAACATCACACTGTGACATCATCAACCTGGTCTCCCAACTGAAGCATCACACTGTGACATCATCAACCTGACCTCCCAACTGAAACATCACACTGTGACATCATCAACCTGACCTCCCAACTGAAACATCACACTGTGACATCACACTGTGACATCATCAACCTGACCTCCCAACTGAAACATCACACTGTGACATCATCAACCTGACCTCCCAACTGAAGCATCACACTGTGACATCATCAACCTGACCTCCCAACTGAAGCATCATACTGTGACATCACACTGTGACATCATCAACCTGACCTCCCAACTGAAACATCACACTGTGACATCACACTGTGACATCATCAACCTGACCTCCCAACTGAAACATCACACTGTGACATCACACTGTGACATCATCAACCTGACCTCCCAACTGAAACATCACACTGTGACATCATCAACCTGACCTCCCAACTGAAACATCACACTGTGACATCATCAACCTGACCTCCCAACTGAAGCATCACACTGTGACATCATCAACCTGACCTCCCAACTGAAGCATCACACTGTGACATCATCAACCTGACCTCCCAACTGAAGCATCACACTGTGACATCATCAACCTGACCTCCCAACTGAAGCATCACACTGTGACATCATCAACCTGACCTCCCAACTGAAGCATCACACTGTGACTTCATCAACCTGACCTCCCAACTGAAGCATCACACTGTGACATCATCAACCTGACCTCCCAACTGAAGCATCATACTGTGACATCATCAACCTGACCTCCCAACTGAAGCATCACACTGTGACATCATCAACCTGACCTCCCAACTGAAACATCACACTGTGACATCACACTGTGACATCATCAACCTGACCTCCCAACTGAAGCATCACACTGTGACATCATCAACCTGACCTCCCAACTGAAGCATCACACTGTGACATCATCAACCTGACCTCCCAACTGAAACATCACACTGTGACATCATCAACCTGACCTCCCAACTGAAACATCACACTGTGACTTCATCAACCTGACCTCCCAACTGAAACATCACACTGTGACATCATCAACCTGACCTCCCAACTGAAACATCACACTGTGACATCATCAACCTGACCTCCCAACTGAAGCATCACACTGTGACATCATCAACCTGACCTCCCAACTGAAGCATCACACTGTGACATCATCAACCTGACCTCCCAACTGAAGCATCACACTGTGACTTCATCAACCTGACCTCCCAACTGAAACATCACACTGTGACATCATCAACCTGACCTCCCAACTGAAACATCACACTGTGACATCATCAACCTGACCTCCCAACTGAAACATCACACTGTGACATCATCAACCTGACCTCCCAACTGAAGCATCACACTGTGACTTCATCAACCTGACCTCCCAACTGAAACATCACACTGTGACATCATCAACCTGACCTCCCAACTGAAACATCACACTGTGACATCATCAACCTGACCTCCCAACTGAAGCATCACACTGTGACATCACACTGTGACATCATCAACCTGACCTCCCAACTGAAACATCACACTGTGACATCATCAACCTGACCTCCCAACTGAAGCATCACACTGTGACATCATCAACCTGACCTCCCAACTGAAACATCACACTGTGACATCATCAACCTGACCTCCCAACTGAAGCATCACACTGTGACATCATCAACCTGACCTCCCAACTGAAACATCACACTGTGACATCATCAACCTGACCTCCCAACTGAAACATCACACTGTGACATCACACTGTGACATCATCAACCTGACCTCCCAACTGAAACATCACACTGTGACATCATCAACCTGACCTCCCAACTGAAGCATCACACTGTGACATCATCAACCTGACCTCCCAACTGAAGCATCATACTGTGACATCACACTGTGACATCATCAACCTGACCTCCCAACTGAAACATCACACTGTGACATCACACTGTGACATCATCAACCTGACCTCCCAACTGAAACATCACACTGTGACATCACACTGTGACATCATCAACCTGACCTCCCAACTGAAACATCACACTGTGACATCATCAACCTGACCTCCCAACTGAAACATCACACTGTGACATCATCAACCTGACCTCCCAACTGAAGCATCACACTGTGACATCATCAACCTGACCTCCCAACTGAAGCATCACACTGTGACATCATCAACCTGACCTCCCAACTGAAACATCACACTGTGACATCATCAACCTGACCTCCCAACTGAAGCATCACACTGTGACATCATCAACCTGACCTCCCAACTGAAGCATCATACTGTGACATCATCAACCTGACCTCCCAACTGAAGCATCACACTGTGACATCATCAACCTGACCTCCCAACTGAAGCATCACACTGTGACATCATCAACCTGACCTCCCAACTGAAGCATCACACTGTGACATCATCAACCTGACCTCCCAACTGAAGCATCATACTGTGACTTCATCAACCTGACCTCCCAACTGAAGCATCACACTGTGACTTCATCAACCTGACCTCCCAACTGAAGCATCACACTGTGACATCATCAACCTGACCTCCCAACTGAAGCATCACACTGTGACTTCATCAACCTGACCTCCCAACTGAAACATCACACTGTGACTTCATCAACCTGACCTCCCAACTGAAACATCACACTGTGACATCATCAACCTGACCTCCCAACTGAAGCATCACACTGTGACATCATCAACCTGACCTCCCAACTGAAGCATCACACTGTGACTTCATCAACCTGACCTCCCAACTGAAACATCACACTGTGACTTCATCAACCTGACCTCCCAACTGAAGCATCACACTGTGACATCATCAACCTGACCTCCCAACTGAAACATCACACTGTGACATCATCAACCTGACCTCCCAACTGAAGCATCACACTGTGACATCATCAACCTGACCTCCCAACTGAAGCATCACACTGTGACATCATCAACCTGACCTCCCAACTGAAGCATCACACTGTGACATCATCAACCTGACCTCCCAACTGAAGCATCACACTGTGACTTCATCAACCTGACCTCCCAACTGAAACATCACACTGTGACATCATCAACCTGACCTCCCAACTGAAACATCACACTGTGACATCATCAACCTGACCTCCCAACTGAAGCATCACACTGTGACATCATCAACCTGACCTCCCAACTGAAACATCACACTGTGACATCATCAACCTGACCTCCCAACTGAAGCATCACACTGTGACTTCATCAACCTGACCTCCCAACTGAAACATCACACTGTGACATCATCAACCTGACCTCCCAACTGAAACATCACACTGTGACATCATCAACCTGACCTCCCAACTGAAACATCACACTGTGACATCATCAACCTGACCTCCCAACTGAAGCATCACACTGTGACTTCATCAACCTGACCTCCCAACTGAAACATCACACTGTGACATCATCAACCTGACCTCCCAACTGAAACATCACACTGTGACATCATCAACCTGACCTCCCAACTGAAACATCACACTGTGACATCATCAACCTGACCTCCCAACTGAAGCATCACACTGTGACATCACACTGTGACATCATCAACCTGACCTCCCAACTGAAACATCACACTGTGACATCACACTGTGACATCATCAACCTGACCTCCCAACTGAAACATCACACTGTGACATCATCAACCTGACCTCCCAACTGAAGCATCACACTGTGACATCATCAACCTGACCTCCCAACTGAAGCATCACACTGTGACATCATCAACCTGACCTCCCAACTGAAGCATCACACTGTGACATCACACTGTGACATCATCAACCTGACCTCCCAACTGAAACATCACACTGTGACATCATCAACCTGACCTCCCAACTGAAGCATCACACTGTGACATCATCAACCTGACCTCCCAACTGAAGCATCACACTGTGACATCATCAACCTGACCTCCCAACTGAAGCATCACACTGTGACATCACACTGTGACATCACACTGTGACATCATCAACCTGACCTCCCAACTGAAACATCACACTGTGACATCATCAACCTGACCTCCCAACTGAAACATCACACTGTGACATCATCAACCTGACCTCCCAACTGAAGCATCACACTGTGACATCACACTGTGACATCATCAACCTGACCTCCCAACTGAAACATCACACTGTGACATCATCAACCTGACCTCCCAACTGAAGCATCATACTGTGACATCATCAACCTGACCTCCCAACTGAAACATCACACTGTGACATCATCAACCTGACCTCCCAACTGAAGCATCATACTGTGACATCATCAACCTGACCTCCCAACTGAAACATCACACTGTGACATCATCAACCTGACCTCCCAACTGAAACATCACACTGTGACATCATCAACCTGACCTCCCAACTGAAGCATCACACTGTGACATCATCAACCTGACCTCCCAACTGAAGCATCACACTGTGACATCATCAACCTGACCTCCCAACTGAAGCATCACACTGTGACATCACACTGTGACATCATCAACCTGACCTCCCAACTGAAACATCACACTGTGACATCATCAACCTGACCTCCCAACTGAAGCATCACACTGTGACATCATCAACCTGACCTCCCAACTGAAACATCACACTGTGACATCATCAACCTGACCTCCCAACTGAAGCATCACACTGTGACATCATCAACCTGACCTCCCAACTGAAGCATCACACTGTGACATCATCAACCTGACCTCCCAACTGAAGCATCACACTGTGACATCATCAACCTGACCTCCCAACTGAAGCATCATACTGTGACATCATCAACCTGACCTCCCAACTGAAGCATCATACTGTGACATCATCAACCTGACCTCCCAACTGAAACATCACACTGTGACATCATCAACCTGACCTCCCAACTGAAGCATCACACTGTGACATCATCAACCTGACCTCCCAACTGAAGCATCATACTGTGACATCATCAACCTGACCTCCCAACTGAAACATCACACTGTGACATCATCAACCTGACCTCCCAACTGAAGCATCATACTGTGACATCATCAACCTGACCTCCCAACTGAAGCATCACACTGTGACATCATCAACCTGACCTCCCAACTGAAACATCACACTGTGACATCATCAACCTGACCTCCCAACTGAAACATCACACTGTGACATCATCAACCTGACCTCCCAACTGAAACATCACACTGTGACATCATCAACCTGACCTCCCAACTGAAACATCACACTGTGACATCATCAACCTGACCTCCCAACTGAAGCATCATACTGTGACATCATCAACCTGACCTCCCAACTGAAGCATCATACTGTGACATCATCAACCTGACCTCCCAACTGAAACATCACACTGTGACATCATCAACCTGACCTCCCAACTGAAGCATCACACTGTGACATCATCAACCTGACCTCCCAACTGAAGCATCACACTGTGACATCATCAACCTGACCTCCCAACTGAAGCATCATACTGTGACTTCATCAACCTGACCTCCCAACTGAAACATCACACTGTGACATCATCAACCTGACCTCCCAACTGAAACATCACACTGTGACATCATCAACCTGACCTCCCAACTGAAGCATCACACTGTGACTTCATCAACCTGACCTCCCAACTGAAACATCACACTGTGACATCATCAACCTGACCTCCCAACTGAAACATCACACTGTGACATCACACTGTGACTTCATCAACCTGACCTCCCAACTGAAACATCACACTGTGACATCATCAACCTGACCTCCCAACTGAAGCATCACACTGTGACATCATCAACCTGACCTCCCAACTGAAGCATCACACTGTGACATCATCAACCTGACCTCCCAACTGAAGCATCACACTGTGACATCACACTGTGACATCACACTGTGACATCATCAACCTGACCTCCCAACTGAAACATCACACTGTGACATCATCGAAGAGGGACTTCAACACCTGAGAGAAGCAGCCAAAGTGTTTTCTCTGAACACACCTGAGACATAAAATACACTAATACAGAGAAAACGTTTGTAGTGTCATGACCCGGCAAAAAGAAGGGAGGAGTCAGAAAGAAAAGCAATAAGTTATTGTAAAAGGAGTAAACAAATATCCAGAGGAGAATGATCACCTGAGGGAGCCAATCACTGAAGACCAGTGGCCATGTCACAGTAGATATTAACATAAAAGGCCAATTCTCAAGCTGTACAACCACAGGAACCTTATCAGGTGTGTGTGTGTGTGTGTGTGTGTGTGTGTGTGTGTGTGTACTCACCTGTTTTTACAATGTCAGCTTTGTTTTTAAGACCACTGAATAAAGTTGGACTGAACAAATGGAGGAAAAAAGTATTTCTTCTTGAGATAAGTGCTTTTAAAATATGGATCATAAACACGACATGTAAAGTAGTTTTAGCTGTATAACTGTTCAATCTGATGTTGAACAAACAGAGCAATGGGAACATCATGTTTTAAAACCGAGGCTGAGTTCATGTTAAAAACATATTAATAACTTATAGTAATAATACACAGTTCATTTAAAGTGTTTTATAATAATCCTTGCAACATGAAGGATGAATATTTGATGTCAGAAGCTTTTCAAACATTACCTTCACTTGGAGAATGGAGTTGATGTGGGAGGAAACAGCGCCCCCTTTGCGCCTGTTGTGGCCAGAGTCGGTACAGCAGGCGGAAATGCTGCACCTGTTGACGTTGTGTCTTCGCTCCTCAGTGACTACACTTCCCTGTTACCTGCTCCAGCTGACTCCACGAACACCTGGGAAGCTTCTGGAGAGTCACGGGGCAGTAAAGGGAGAAATAAAGGACTGAATGGATAAATTAAAGAAGGTGCTGAGCGGTGAAGATGACGGAAACTCGGACACACCCGGAATCCTGGCGGTAACGGCTGCTCCCAGCTCTGTACCTGTTAGCATGTTAGCTTTAGTTAGTTGAGAAGAAGTAAACATTTACTCTGAATAATAATTAAACTTCAATCTATTCTTTATATAAACACCTCAGCAGAGTCATCTTCATGGATCATTTCCTCCAGTCCGTTAATTTGAAACGTTTCCGTCTCTTTATGTTCAAATATCTTTGTGTTTTAAATAAATCATTCTGGATGTTTTCACTCTTATATATATATAAATATATGTATATAAATATATAAATATATATATATATATATTTATATATATATTTATATATATATAAATAGACTCAGTGATAAACAGATTCATACAGAAGTGACCTGAAAGAGTCACATGTTTTAAAAAACATTTAAAGACGTCTGTAGATACTAATGTTGGATGTTTAGGTCAGTTATGTCGTTATCCAGGAGGTACCTGAACACACCTGTTGCGTTCAGGGGTTCGAACCGACCGGAATCATCAGAACCATTAAAGTTTCAGGTTTATTAAAACATTAATATTTCAGGATATACAGGTAAAAAGGTGTTTATTGTTGTCTTTTTATTCTAAATATGAAGTTGAATTAATTTTCTAAACCGTGACATGATGATGACGATGATTTGTTCCCTGCAGAGAGCCAATCAGGCGTCGACGCTGTCCTGGGGGGCGAGGATGAGGGGCTTCATCATCTGCTTTGTTTTAGGCGTTTTCTGCTCCATCCTGGTGAGACAGTTACCCAGGTTTTATAATGATACAGGTGTGAGACAGGTGTGATACAGGTATAAGACAGGTGTGATACAGGTATAAGACAGGTGTGATACAGGTATGAGACAGGTGTGATACAGGTATAAGACAGGTGTGATACAGGTGTGAGACAGGTGTGAGACAGGTGTGATACAGGTATAAGACAGGTGTGAGACAGGTATAAGACAGGTGTGATACAGGTATAAGACAGGTGTGATACAGGTGTGAGACAGGTGTGATACAGGTATAAGACAGGTGTGATACAGGTATAAGACAGGTGTGATACAGGTATGAGACAGGTGTGATACAGGTGTGAGACAGGTGTGATACAGGTATAAGACAGGTGTGATACAGGTGTGAGACAGGTGTGATACAGGTATAAGACAGGTGTGATACAGGTATAAGACAGGTGTGATACAGGTGTGAGACAGGTGTGATACAGGTATAAGACAGGTGTGAGACAGGTGTGAGACAGGTGTGATACAGGTATAAGACAGGTGTGATACAGGTGTGAGACAGGTGTGAGACAGGTGTGATACAGGTATAAGACAGGTGTGAGACAGGTATAAGACAGGTGTGATACAGGTATAAGACAGGTGTGATACAGGTATAAGACAGGTGTGATACAGGTATAAGACAGGTGTGATACAGGTATAAGACAGGTGTGAGACAGGTGTGATACAGGTATAAGACAGGTGTGATACAGGTATAAGACAGGTGTGATAGAGATGTGAGACAGGTATTAGACCGGTGTGAGACAGGTATAAGACAGGTGTGATACAGGTGTGAGACAGGTGTGATACAGATGTGAGACAGGTGTGAGACAGGTGTGAGACAGGTATAAGACATGTGTGAGACAGGTGTGAGACAGATGTGATACAGATGTGAGACAGGTATAAGACAAGTGTGAGACAGGTGTGATACAGATGTAAGACAGGTGT
>NC_089218.1:212943-235443 GCF_963930695.1 Labrus bergylta | reverse complement strand
ACCAGGACTGAGACCGGATCTGAGACCAGAGTGGATCTGGGTCAGAACATCACTTTAAACTGCTCCTTCACAAACCAGGACTGCTTCTGGTACATGGAGGTCCACAGCGGGTTCAGGAGCTGCATCAGCCGCACACTGGCGTCAAACCACAGTATCTACTTCATATCTGATTGTAAGAATAAATACACGGCCATGACAGGAAACAGACTGCTGATTACAAACATCACAGCTGATGACTACAGGAGATATTTCTGTGGAAAGCAGCAGAATAGCGATGCAGTGGACACTTTCCTTCTGGTCCCAGGTAAGACCCTCCGGTTTTCTGATATGTGATGTTTTTTGAAGCTGTCTTCAGAGCCCTCGTCTCATACCAGAAGAGTTTGAACTTTAAGAAAAACTGTTTAGTGTCTCTGTACATCCATGTTCTCCTAAAGCGACCACACGAGGAGGAAATGTCGGCTCCGCCCCTTTAGGGTAAGGGTAGCGATAAGTAGGACGATACAGATCGGTTATGTTGGTACCTTTCCCAACGTCTGACACTGGAGACGCCAATAAAGGCGTCCTGGACCGGAGCGACCCATTGGTGGTCAACGTGTGGTCATAAATCTAATAAAATCACACAAACAGGAAATGATATCAGAGAGACAGATAGGGACTGACTCACTTCCTGCTCGGCCTCGTCTGTTCTCTGTTCTGCAGAATTTAAAATTCAAGAGCAGGAACTCAGTGAGCCACCACATGACCACATGACCACATGACCACATGACCTCTTCTGAAGTGTCCTTCCTCTCGAGCTGCTGTTAAACCACATCCTGATCCTGAACCAGCTCACCTTCAGAGACTTGTCATCTTTAAATGATAATAGAGCGCTAACATCATAGAAAGACAATGCAGCTCTTGTTCTTCCTGTCCTCATTAGACACCTACAGCTAGCTTAGCTTAGCATAAAGCCTGCAGTGTGCCTCTAAAGCTCACTGAGTGAGTGTTCAAGTGGTATAAATCAAGTAAAGAATGAAATCAACAGGTCGTTTGTTTACGGGGGATTGAAGTGTTCTACTGTACCTGCAGAGAAACAGGCAGAAAATATCACCATGGTAACAGGACAAACAGCTGTGTGAACGAGGAGCCTATCAGCTCTCTCAGCTGTATAAACAGCTGACAGTCGTTAATCAGATGTTTAATCTGGACATCAAATTATGTCACAGGTAAACGGCGAGCTGTTTCCCTTTGTTTCCAGTGTTTATGCTAAGCTAGGCTAAGCACCCATTAGCAGCCATGAGATCAGATCTTCAGTCTCTTTGTTCATCTTTCACTTCATTTTAATTTCAGATGATCCTAAAGCTCCGCCCCCTCCGCCCCCAGACGGTCACCAACCACAGACGCACGCCTGGAGTTTGAGTCTGAACGAGCTGATCATGTACATCTCCATCACGCTGAACATCCTCCTCGTCCTGGTTACAGGTGAGTCAGTCTGAACGTCAGACCATGTTTGGTCCATTGACGTCTTATTTGAAGCTCATGTTTGAAATCTTTCAGGTGAGGGGAATCAAACCGTGTCTCCTGATGTTCTGTTTGCAGGTTTGCTTTGTAAATTACTCTGTTTGAAGAAGTGCTGCAGCGAGCAGGTGTCTGAGCCCTCACCTTTCACACCTGAGAACCCTGAGAGCCCACAGGTGAACAAACAACAGACTTTTGCCCTGCTGATGCTAATGCTACCTGTGCTAATGCTCGTCTTTCTGTGTTTCAGTATGAAGAGATCCAGCTCAACGCCCACAGAGCGCCCCCTGCTGCTGATCTTTCTCGGGACGATATTTACTCCAAAGCTGGATTTCCTCAGCCCACACTGCGTCCACAGAGACACCTGACAGCTACCTGACACCCATTCTGTTTGTACTGTTCTTTAGACCAGTTAGAGAGAAGACCTCTGCTGCATGACCTAAATGTAAATGAAGCTTTTTTTCTCAGATATGATCTTCAACCGTTTACTTCAGATTCAGCTCAAACCTCAACATCGTCCCACTCACTTTTAGACTTCCTGTTAGAGCTGCTTAGTTACCATCTTTGGACCCTCACACTGAGACAAACAAATACGAAAGCTTCGTCTGTTGTTTGGATTCAAAATTTAAAGCACGTAAAGGTTATAAACCACAGAATCGTCTGCATATAGAGAAACCACACATCTCTTAATCAAGTTAGAAACTCAGACTTAAGTGTTATTAAAAAGAAGTGAAAAGCGTCCTGACCTCAAACACCTTCCTCACCCCTCCTGAAGAACACAGATGTCAGTTGGAGATGTTTGAGACGCACTGTGGGCGTTTACAGATCTGATTCAATCTGGTCGGTTGTCAGACGGTGGGAGGCGGCTCTTCACCCTCCATAAACAAATCTCTCAGCAGATTTAACCTTTAAATACTTAAATCTTATATCACTTTAGATTCTCCACCGTGAGGAAAGATAAACAGGTCTCACTCTCTCAGTAAGAATCTTTATCTAAGGAAGTGACCATATTTGGAAAAGCGCCACCAACTTTTCCAAATATTTGTGATTAACTGCGATGAAATTCAGACTCTCATGTTGTTTTTATTGTGAATGCTCATATGATGATGGCGATGACATTGCGATGTATAGTCCCGCCCTAATGTTCAGTTCAGATGTGAAGGAGATATAAAAGTGTACGTCAGGCCAGAGCAGAAGTGGAGCATCTGATAGAAGTAAAAAGCATGAGGTGCAGTAGAACGACAGACACAGTGAAGCTCGTCTGTAATCACGGGTAATATGTGTCAGATATTAATTAAGAAACTTAAAAATAAAACTGTCACAAACCACTTCCTGTTTCTGTTTCACACCTCAGTCTGCCATAAAAAAAACTGGTCAAAGTTGATAATAATCAAAAGTTGTGTCTGTGTGTGTGTCTCTGTGTGTGTGTGTGTGTCTCTGTGTGTGTGTGTGTGTGTGTGTGTCTCTGTGTGTGTGTGTGTGTGTCTCTGTGTGTGTGTGTGTCTGCGTGTGTGTGTGTGTCTCTGTGTGTGTGTGTGTCTGCGTGTGTGTGTGTGTGTGTGTGTCTGCGTGTGTGTGTGTGTCTCTGTGTGTGTGTGTATGTGTGTCTCTGTGTGTGTGTGTGTGTGTCTCTGTGTGTGTGTGTGTGTGTGTGTGTCTCTGTGTGTGTGTGTGTGTGTCTCTGTGTGTGTGTGTGTCTGCGTGTGTGTGTGTGTGTGTGTGTCTGCGTGTGTGTGTGTGTCTCTGTGTGTGTGTGTATGTGTGTCTCTGTGTGTGTGTGTGTGTCTGCGTGTGTGTCTGCGTGTGTGTGTGTGTGTCTGCGTGTGTGTGTGTGTGTCTGTGCCAGACATAAACACCAACTCCCATGATGCTTTGAGGAAAAGAAAAAACATCAGAGTGACTTTTCACCAAAACGTAAACGTTGATTTAAATCTAGTCCAAATCAAAGGATCCATCCGTCCACACCTGTTTGACTCAGTTAGCGATATGAAAAGTAGAAGAGAAGCTCGCTCCTCTCAAGCTCCTCCCACTTTCCAAACAATAGCAGAGTTGGTGCAACCTGCTTTTCTTGACCTCCTTTTAGAGGTCACATGTCCTCCTCACACTGTTGTCTCCCCCTGCTTGTTGTTGTTGTTGTTGTTGTTGTTGTTGATCAGTCTTTTATAGAACTGCCGCCATGACTGCAACGTCTTCCCTGACCACACCCAGAAGCCGGAGGTGATCCCGGCCATCATGGTCATCAGGTACTTGATCATGAACACGGTGAAGTCGGGCGTCAGTGGTTCAACGTTTCCGTCGGGGCACGGCACTGCAAAGCGTTTGCACGTCTGCAAGCGCCACGTAATTTCCCACTGTGGCCGGAACGCCTGCTCGTACAAGTAGCAAGCGAGGGTGATGCTGGCGGGCACTGTGTACAGCACGCCAAACGCTGCGACCCGCACCATCAGCTTCTCCAGCTTCTGCGTCTGAGTGCCTTCATGCTTCATGACGGTGCGGATACGGCAGAGCGACACGAAGCCCGCCAGCAGGAAGGAAGCGCCGATGATAAGGTAGATGAAGAGCGGCGCCAGGACGAAGCCCCGCAGAGCGTCCACACTGTAAATCCCCACGTAACAGACGCCGGTCAGTAGGTCGCCATCCACCTGCCCCGTCGCCAGAACAGTGATGGTTTTCACTGCCGGTACCGCCCACGCCACCAGGTGAAAGTACTGGGTGTTGGCCTCGATGGCCTCGTGACCCCACTTCATGGCGGACGACAGGAACCAGCTGAGTGACAGGACGACCCACCAGGCGGAGCTCGCCATGCTGAAGAAGTAGAGCACGGTAAAAAGAAGTGTGCAGCCCTCCGTCTTGGTGCCCTGAGACACCGTCCTGTACCCGTCCACTCTGAACTGATCCACACACGCCACCCTGTCCTGCAGCAGGACGCCCACGCCATATGTGGCTGCCACCATGAAGTAACATCCGGAGAGGAAGACGATGGGCCGCTCCGGATAACCAAACCTTGTCGTGTCCAGCAGGAAGGTGAGCACGGTGAACAGGGAGCTCACACAGCACAGGACTGAACAGACCCCGACCCAGAGCCGGACCAGCTTCAGCTCCTCCTCCCCGAAGAACATCAGGCCGCCGGGCCGGGTCGCCTCACACGGGGCACCACAGTCCTTCGCCCCCAGGAAGTGGTAGTTTAGGTAGGCGGGTACCTGGAGCTGCAGGGGGCAGGAGAAGGCCCGGTTGGTCCGGACGTACAGTGGTGGGGTTACGAGGTCCTGGATGTTTGGGGTGGGGTCTAACGTGGGATCGTCAATGCCGGTCGTGTTCCGACCCACACAGATCTCTCCCGAACCGTGGACCGGGAAGTTTTCACAGCGCAGCCTCTCCGGCCACGGGAAGCCAAACTTATTCATGAGCGCTTCGCAGCCGCACCGAGCACGCTCACACAGAGCCCTGCAGGGGGGGAGGGCCTGCTCCAGGACTGTGCACACGGGGGCATACAGCGAGCACAGGAAGAAGCGCAGCTCGGCTGAGCACGCCACTTTAACCAGCGGGAAGAACTGATGCACCTCCAGCCCCGCTTCCTCCTGGGAGGAGTGTCCCAGCAGGGTCGGCAGGATGGTCAGGTTGTAGGCGAGCTCGCTGCACAGAGGGATGGAGACGGGCTGACAGAGGCCGTGCTCTGGGATGGGGACCCCCCCATCAGACTGAGAGGAGAGGGGAGACAGGAGGAGGGAAAGAAGGAGGGTCCAAACGCTCCTCCTGATCCTCCACATTGACATCATGGACGACTCACAGCACGCAGGAAAAAGAGTCAGTGAAGAAGAAAGATGTAGAAGACAATAAAAAGTCTCCCTGGATCCTCTCTCTCCTCACATTCAGACTCCTCCTCAATGATCCCCGCCCCATTCCACAAAAACACACACACTCCCTGTTATTCTTCTCTCCTCCAATCAAATGAGAGAAGTCTGTCTGGTATGAACATTCTTTTTATATCATTCAACTAGTTTGACTAGAAATAGTACAGGTGTCCCTCACTCAGGTGTCCCTCACTCAGGTGGTCCTCACTCAGGTGGTCCTCACACAGGTGTTCCTCACTCAGGTGTTCCTCACACAGGTGTTCCTCACACAGGTGTCCCTCACACAGGTGTCCCTCACACAGGTGTTCCTCACACAGGTGTTCCTCACTCAGGTGTTCCTCACACAGGTGTCCCTCACTCAGGTGTCCCTCACACAGGTGGTCCTCACTCAGGTGGTCCTCACTCAGGTGTTCCTCACTCAGGTGTCCCTCACTCAGGTGTCCCTCACACAGGTGGTCCTCACTCAGGTGTTCCTCACTCAGGTGTCCCTCACTCAGGTGTCCCTCACACAGGTGGTCCTCACTCAGGTGGTCCTCACTCAGGTGTCCCTCACTCAGGTGTCCCTCACTCAGGTGTCCCTCACTCAGGTGTCCCTCACACAGGTGGTCCTCACTCAGGTGTTCCTCACTCAGGTGTTCCTCACACAGGTGTCCCTCACTCAGGTGTCCCTCACTCAGGTGTCCCTCACACAGGTGTTCCTCACTCAGGTGTTCCTCACACAGGTGTTCCTCACACAGGTGTCCCTCACACAGGTGTTCCTCACTCAGGTGTTCCTCACACAGGTGGTCCTCACTCAGGTGTCCCTCACTCAGGTGTTCCACCTCTTTATAAACGGTCATTATTTTAAATATTATGTTTATTATGGCACAAGTGTCGCGATCATTGTTTCTGTTTTGTCTCATTTAGCACGTTAGCCGTAGCACGACGATGTGGTGAGCTTTGGCGAGCGACACGTGAAGTTTGACAGAAACACAATGAGATGAAAAATAACTTCTTCGGATTCTTCAGAGAGAACAAATCAAAGGCTTTTTGATTTATTAATGACGACGTTGGTTCATCTTCAAACAGATTTAAATATTCACAAACTCCTCCTCCTTCTCTTTTATCTCAACAATCCATCAAACATTCAAAAACATTTACACATCAACTTCTCAAAACAACTCGCCGACTACGTCTCTTTTGTTAGCATCTTGCACAAACATGCTTATGTGAAGCTTCATATGAGCTGAAGAGAGCTGGTGTTTAAAATACACAAAGAAGAGATTCTGTTTATTGTCGTCTCCAACAGCGTCTGGATGAACGGCAACACCAAACACATGAAGAAGAAAATACTCTCCAAACATTCAGAAAGAGCAGAGCTAACCAAAACTAGCTCGACTAAAGATCAAGGCAGTAAACGTGGACCTTACTTTGATTCAGAATCCTGCACGAGGTCTAAGTTGTGTAATTACGTTGTTATAAGGAGGTCATCGAGGAGGGCGGGGTCGGACCAACAAAAACCTTGGCAGCGTTTGTTTAAGAGGATGACGCTCCTCGATGCAACTTGTGATGATTAAAAACAATAAATGACAAAACGTTTGGCTTCTATGTTTGTGAATAAAACAACAATTATAATAGAAGAAATAGAATATATTTTAAAGAGTTTGTTTTAGACGTGCTCGGTAGATCGGTTATGAACTGGATACAAATAAAGAAAGATTCTCATATTTGTTGTGTTTTGTCGTCACTGTTCAGTCGATCTGAAAAGTTTTTATGTTTGTTTTTTTTACCCATGTCGTCCTGAAGAATTTGCAGTTTGTTTGGTATTTTCATAGAAATAAAAGTTTTCTTTAACAGGAAGTGATGAAGACGACGCTTGTCACCAGGGATCTTCATCACAACAAACATTATTCACTCATTATTCATGAACGCCGTCAGGGGAACTCAGCAGCCAAACACACCAAGAGAGCCTGATAAACACAGCTAACGTATGCTAACATATGCTAACAATGAGCGCAGAGGGAACATTTGATCTAAATCAACAAATAAACAGATTAAATCACATCAACATCACAGCAGCAGCACTTAGCGTCAGGCTTTAGCTCCATGCTAACAGTTCAGCTCGTCTGGTCAGGGTCTCAGTCTAATGAAGTCCTTTTTGTCCCCCGGTCGGTGTGCTAGGACAGTCGTCTGTTCACCAGAACTTGTTGGTGGGCAGCAGCGAGGGTTTGACCCTCCGTCCGGGCCGAAACACGTCTCTGACCTCCGTCTCCAGACAAACACCGGGAACTTTAAAAATGGACACAGCTGTAGAAAAAAACAGAGAAGAAGAGAATTAAATACCCACTGGAACTGTTAGCATGCTGCTACGTTAGCATATATTAGTTATTGCAGAATGGTGTTCTTACTGTCCCTCAGGTGCATGATGGGAGCAGGTAATGTGCTGAAGTACAGGTGCTGCAGTGCATCCTGTGCTGAGATCCGGTCTGCAGGGACCGCCTTCAGCATCCTCTGGACCAGATCCTCGGTTTTATACGGCAGCTGGTCCAACCTGACCCACAGAGACACAGCAGGCCACATGCTAACAATCAAGCATGCTAACTGCTAAATAGACAGTAGACATTAGCTTAGATCAATAACAGTGGGCTACATGCTAACTGCTAACACTAGCCATGACTGAAATAATGAAACAGATTTTTTTTGTCTCACCTTTTCCAAATGGTCCTGAACTGTTTGGGTTTGGAGACAAACAACGGCTCTGTGACACAAACAAACTGACGTTAACGTTGTTCACTAATCCTGATCCTCTGAGGATGAACCTGACAACTATAAATCTATAAAGAATACAAAACACAGTGCTGTAACATATTCCAAAACTGATCGAGGATTGGCTGTGGGACAGGAAGTGGGCGGGGTTTACTCACCTGGTTCGTAGTTTGGCAGTTGACTGATTCCAGGCCAGGTGTTCTCAGAGGGAACGCCCACAACCTGTGATGTCATGGCATTATTTAAATATAGAGTCAAATAAAACTTAAGAATAATACTTGGAACTCTTTCTCACCGCCCAGATCTTCTGAAGTTGTTCAAACACATCAGAGACTCCGGGGAACGCCGGCGCCCCCTGCAGCATCTCTATAAAGATGCAGCCAGCTCCCCTGATTCAAACACAAAACTTTATTAAAAACTCTCACAATCACATGTCAAAGGCTCTGATTGGCTGTCAGTCTATAAAACATAATCTAAGTCTCTCGAGAGCGTTTAAACACTGACTTTAAATGTCGACTCAAATATTAAATATCACGTTCATGTTCGGACCAGATATCCAGAGCTGTGGAGTAATCTGTGGAGCCCAGCAGGACGTCAGGGGGGCGGTACCACAGCGTCACCACCTCCGAGGAGAACGTCTGACTCGGGATGGACTTGGACCGGGCCAGACCTGAACCAGACAAACAGGTCCCCATCAGTCCGGAATCAAAACCACCAGGTGGTAAAAAACCACAAGTCGTCCAGCAGACAGAAACTTTATTAACATATCCGACACCTGAGACGCTGACAAACTTCATATGATTGGATCGTCTTATTTATGAATTAATTAATTAATTTTAAAATCAATTTGTAAGTTTTCAAACCACCGGAAATACTGACAACAATGAGATGTATCTGTTTATTATTGGACAGACGAGAGCTACGTGTGGAAGGGGCTACATGTGGGTGGAGTCATGTGCGGTAGGGGTCATATGTGGGAGGGGCTATAAGTGGGAGGGGCTCTGGTCTTACCAAAGTCGGCCATCTTGAGTTCTCCCTGGTAGCTGACAAGCAGATTCTGAGGCTTCAGGTCTCTGTGGAGGATCCTCCGACTGTGGATGTAACACAACGCCCGCAGCAACTGGAACATAAAGAGCTGCAACCAGGACAACAACAACAACAACAAGCAGGACAACAACAAAAATAAAAACAACAACAACAACAACAACAACAAGCAGGACAACAACAACAAGCAGGACAACAACAAAAACAACAACAAGCAGGACAACAACAACAAGAAGGACAACAACAAAAACAAAAACAACAACAACAACAACAAGCAGGAGGACAACAACAAAAACAACAACAACAACAACAACAAGCAGGACAACAACAACAAGAAGGACAACAACAAAAACAAAAACAACAACAACAACAACAAGCAGGAGGACAACAACAACAACAAGCAGGACAACAACAAAAACAACAACAACAAGCAGGACAACAACAACAACAAGCAGGACAACAACAAAAACAAAAACAACAACAACAACAACAACAACAAGCAGGACAAAAACAACAACAAGCAGGACAACAACAAAACCAAAAACAACAACAACAACAAGCAGGAGGACAACAACAACAACAAGCAGGACAACAACAAAAACAAAAACAACAACAAGCAGGAGGACAATAACAACAACAACAAGCAGGACAACAACAAAAACAAAACAACAACAACAAGCAGGACAACAACAACAACAAGCAGGACAACAACAAAAACAAAAACAACAACAACAACAACAACAAGCAGGACAAAAACAACAACAAGCAGGACAACAACAAAACCAAAAACAACAACAACAACAACAACAAGCAGGAGGACAACAACAACAACAAGCAGGACAACAACAAAAACAACAACAAGCAGGAGGACAACAACAACAACAACAAGCAGGACAACAACAAAAACAAAAACAACAACAACAAGCAGGACAACAACAACAAAAACAACAACAAGCAGGACAACAACAAAAACAAAAACAACAAGCAGGACAACAACCAATGCAGCAAAGACAAGGAAAAAACACAACAATGAAGACAACAGAAAATAGAAAAGGAAGATGACCACAACAGGTTCAAGTCCCGCTCAGCGCGTGTTCTGTGAGTGTGAACCAACCCTGATGTTGTGTGAGTGTGAACCAACCCTGACGTTGTGTGAGTGTGAACCAACCCTGATGTTGTGTGAGTGTGAACCAACCCTGACGTTGTGTGAGTGTGAACCAACCCTGATGTTGTGCGAGTGTGAACCAACCCTGACGTTCTGTGAGTGTGAACCAACCCTGACGTTGTGTGAGTGTGAACCAACCCTGACGTTCTGTGAGTGTGAACCAACCCTGACGTTGTGTGAGTGTGAACCAACCCTGACGTTGTGTGAGTGTGAACCAACCCTGACGTTGTGTGAGTGTGAACCAACCCTGACGTTGTGTGAGTGTGAACCAACCCTGACGTTGTGTGAGTGAAGTCCTCCGGGGTGTTGGCTCATGTACTCTGACAGATCCGTCTGCTGCAAAAAAACAAACATAGAAGAAGAAACATTGAGAGTCCTCACTGCAACAACAGCAGTGCCCCCCGCTGGTCAACCTCCACATGCTCCTCACCACGTATTCAAAGACGAGCGTCAGAGACTCTCTGGTGTGGATGATGTCATGGAGGACCACAATGTTGGCGTGTTTCAGACCTTTGAGCAGAGAGGCTGGGCACGCACGCACGCACGCACGCACGCACGCACGCACGCACGCACGCACGCACGCACGCACGCACGCACGCACGCACGCACGCACGCACGCACGCACGCACGCACGCACGCACGCACGCACGCACGCACGCACGCACGCACGCACGCACGCACGCACGCACGCACGCACGCACGCACGCACGCACGCACGCACGCACGCACGCACGCACGCACGCACGCACGCACGCACGCACGCACGCACGCACGCACGCACGCACGCACGCACGCACACACACACACACACACACACACACACACACACACACACACACACACACACACATTAAAAACAAACAGATCTGCAGTGAAGAATAACTGTTTTTGTGATAATACCTTCTCTGATGGCGGTGAACGGCACGCCCTCCTCCGTCTTCATACGAATCACCTTCAGAGCCACCAGCTGCCCGTTTATCCTCCAAACATTTACCAAAATAAAGTTTCAACTTCCTACACTGTTAAAAAGTGACACGATACACGGCACAACAGGTGTAGAACAGGTGTAGTCAGGTGTAGCCAGGTGTAGTCAGGTGTATGCAAAACAGGTGTAGTCAGGTGAAGTCAGGTGTAGTCAGGTGTATGCAGAACAGGTGTAGTCAGGTGTAGTCAGGTGTATGCAGAACAGGTGTAGTCAGGTGAAGTCAGGTGAAGTCAGGTGTAGTCAGGTGTAGTCAGGTGTATGCAGAACAGGTGTAGTCAGGTGTAGTCAGGTGCATGGGGCGAACTGACCTGCTGATTCCTTTGTAGACGGAGGCATATGCTCCTTCACCCAGTTTCTCCAGACTGACGTAGGAATGAGCCGCTCCAAACTGAAGACCGGGTTTCTGAGCACAGAGACAGGAAACACTCAGACTCAGGGTCTAGGACACGCCTACAAATGATTGACAGGTGGTGTTCTGACCCAGGCAATGTGGTCCTGGCAGCCATTCCCTCCCAGGGGGTCGCTGTTGCTGCGCCCTCGCTGAACTCGGTACCGTCGGACCTGCAGGGTGTGGAACCAGTGGGGCTGGGACCCTGAGGGGTAGGACTCAGACTGGTCCAAATCCAGCTAAGACAGATAGAGACCTGATCAACAGGACCGCCTTAAAACCTTCAAAGTTACATTAAAAACCTCCTTAAAAAGGTTAGTCCAAGAGGAGTAAAGTTAGTCCAAGAGGAGTAAAGTTAGTCCAAGCGGAGTAGAGTTAGTCTTAGAGGGGTAGAGTTAGTCTTAGAGGAGTAGAGTTAGTCTTAGAGAAGTAAAGTTAGTCCAAGAGGAGTAAAGTTAGTCTTAGAGGACTAAAGTTAGTTATAGAGGAGTAAAGTTAGTCTTAGAGGAGTAAAGGTAGTTATAGAGGAGTAAAGTTGGTCCAAGAGGAGTAAAGTTAGTCCAAGAGGAGTAAAGATAGTCCAAGAGGAGTAGAGTTAGTCTTAGAGGAGTAGAGTTAGTCTTAGAGAAGTAAAGTTAGTCCAAGAGGAGTAGAGTTAGTCTTAGAGGAGTAAAGTTAGTCTTAGAGGAGTAAAGTTAGTCCAAGAGGAGTAAAGATAGTCCAAGAGGAGTAGAGTTAGTCTTAGAGGAGTAGAGTTAGTCTTAGAGAAGTAAAGTTAGTCCAAGAGGAGTAGAGTTAGTCTTAGAGGAGTAAAGTTAGTCTTAGAGGAGTAAAGGTAGTTATAGAGAAGTAAAGTTAGTCTTAGAGGAGTAGAGTTAGTCTTAGAGAAGTAAAGTTAGTCCAAGAGGAGTAGAGTTAGTCTTAGAGGAGTAAAGTTAGTCTTAGAGGAGTAAAGGTAGTTATAGAGAAGTAAAGTTAGTCTTAGAGGAGTAGAGTTAGTCTTAGAGGAGTAAAGTTAGTTATAGAGGAGTAAAGTTAGTCTTAGAGGAGTAGAGTTAGTCTTAGAGGAGTAAAGTTAGTTATAGAGGAGTAAAGTTAGTTATAGAGGAGTAAAGTTAGTCCAAGAGGAGTAAAGTTAGTTATAGAGGAGCAAAGTTAGTCTTAGAGGAGTAAAGTTAGTTATAGAAGAGAAAAGTCAGTCCAAGAGGAGTAAAGTTAGTTATAGAGGAGTAAAGTTAGTTATAGAGGAGTAAAATTAGTTATAGAGGGGTAAAATTAGTCTTAGAGGAGTAAAGTTAGTCTTAGAGGAGTAAAGTTAGTTATAGAAGAGTAAAGTTAGTTATAAAGGAGTAAAGTTAGTCCAAGAGGAGTAAAGTTAGTTATAGAGGAGTAAAATTAGTCCAAGAGGAGTAGAGTTAGTTATAGAGGAGTAAAGTTAGTCCAAGAGGAGTAAAGTTAGTTTTAGAGGAGTAAAGTTAGTTATAGAGGAGTAAAGTTAGTCCAAGAGGAGTAAAGTTAGTTTTAGAGGAGTAAAGTTAGTTATAGAGGAGTAAAGTTAGTCCAAGAGGAGTAAAGTTAGTTATAGAGGAGTAAAGTTAGTTATAGAGGAGTAAAGATAGTCCAAGAGGAGTAAAGTTAGTCCAAGAGGAGTAAAGTTAGTCCAAGAGGAGTAAAGTTAGTTATAGAGGAGTAAAGTTAGTCCAAGAGGAGTAAAGTTAGTCCAAGAGGAGTAAAGTTAGTTATAGAGGAGTAGAGTTAGTCTTAGAGGAGTAAAGTTAGTCTTAGAGGAGTAAAGTTAGTCCAAGAGGAGTAAAGTTAGTTATAGAGGAGAAAAGTTAGTCCAAGAGGAGTAAAGTTAGTTATAGAGGAGTAAAGTTAGTCTAAGAGGAGTAAAGTTAGTCCAAGAGGAGTAAAGTTAGTTATAGAGGAGTAAAGTTAGTTATAGAGGAGTAGGGTTAGTCTTATAGGAGTAAAGTTAGTTATAGAGGAGTAAAGTTAGTTATAGAGGAGTAAAGTTAGTTATAGAGGAGTAGAGTTAGTCTTATAGGAGTAAAGTTAGTTATAGAGGAGTAAAATTAGTTATAGAGGAGTAAAGTTAGTTATAGAGGAGTAGAGTTAGTCTTATAGGAGTAAAGTTAGTTATAGAGGAGTAAAGTTAGTTATAGAGGAGTAGAGTTAGTCTTAGAGGAGTAAAGTTAGTTATAGAGGAGTAAAGTTAGTCTTAGAGGAGTAAAGTTAGTCTAAGAGGAGTAAAGTTAGTCTTAGAGGAGTAAAGTTAGTCTTAGAGGAGTAAAGTTTGGGAGTTAAAGGGTTAATGAATACCTCAGCAGGCGGGAGGGATGATGAACTCTTGCTTTTTTTAAAGTTGAGCTCCCTCATCATCTCCTCCTCGTCTCCTTTGCTCCTTCCTTTGCTCCTTCCTCTCTCCTCCTCCTCGTCCTCCTCCTGTCCACAGCAGCACCTCCTCACCCACCTCCCGGTCTCTGAAACCCACCGGGACAAGTCCTCCATCTTTTCTTCTTCTTCAGTCTCTCCTATCTCTCTCTCTCATGACTCAGATGGTTCAGGACGAGCAAACAGGGTCTCATGACCATCTCTCATTCACAACAACAGGGTCCATTCAACAGTGTGTGTGTGTGTGTGTGTGTGTGTGTGTGTGTGTGTGTGTGTGTGTGTGTGTGCTGCCCTCAAGTGGTCACTGACTGCTACTACAACATATCCCATGAGTAGAGTTGAACAGTGTAGCTCTAAATCATATTACAGATGATGCAGTGTGAAAACTCCAGTGTGGATCTGTCTCAGCTCCTCCATCATACTTGATGTTCTTCAGTTTGGACTGAACCACCAGGAAGTGGATGTACATCTCAGTCAGGGTCTTGGGCAGCTCTCCTCTCTTTCTGGTCTTCAGCACATCCTCCAGAACTGTAGCAGTGATCCAGCAGAAGACTGGGATGTGGCACATGATGTGGAGGCTTCTGGATGTCTTGATGTGGGAGATGATTCTGTTGGCCTGCTCCTTATCTCTGAATCTCTTCCTGAAGTACTCCTCCTTCTGTGGGTCAGTGAACCCTCTGACCTCTGTCACCATGTCAACACACTCAGGAGGGATCTGATTGGCTGCTGCAGGTCGTGTGGTTATCCAGAGGCGAGCAGAGGGAAGCAGGTTCCCCCTGATGAGGTTTGTCAGCAGCACATCCACTGAGGTGGACTCTGTGACATCAGTCAGGGTCTCATTGTTTTTAAAGTCCAGAGGAAGTCGACACTCATCCAGACCATCAAAGATGAACACAACCTGGAACTCTTCAAACCTGCAGATTCCTGCTTCTTTGGTTTCAGGAAAGAAGTGATGAACAAGTTCCACCAAGCTGAACTTTTTCTCTTTCAGCACATTCAGCTCTCTGAAAGTGAATGGAAATGTGAACTGTACGTCCTGGTTGGCTTTGTCTTCAGCCCAGTCCAGAGTGAACTTCTGTGTTAAGACTGTTTTCCCGATGCCAGCCACTCCCTTTGTCATCACTCTTCTGATTGGTTCATCTCTTCCAGGTGAGGCTTTAAAGATGTCTTCTTGTCTGATGGTTGTTTCTGGTCTGTCTGGTTTCCTGGATGCTGTTTCAATCTGTCTGACCTCGTGTTCATCATTGACCTCTCCAGTCCCTCCCTCTGTGATGTGGAGCTCTGTGTAGATCTGATCCAGAAGGGTTTCCTGCTTTAGGAATCCCCTCAAACACACACTGGAACTTCTCCTTTAGATTAGACTTCAGTTTCTGTTGACAGATTTCAGGACTTTCTGATGAATGCATAAAGAGTTCGATTGATAAGTTACAAATAAAGAAAAAGAAAGTATGACAACACTGATCGATCAGCCATAACATTGTGACGTCAACATTTCATGTATATTATTTGGTTACAGAGTAATACTTAAATGAAGAAACTTCAGTGTCTGAGCACTTTCTCATACCCATCTTGGAATACCAAAAGGGTACATACATTTGCTGACACTCATAACGACTCGAAATTTTGATGATTTAAGACTGTCATTTAATTTACCAAACTCATCTTTTTTCTTTTACCTCCAACTGCGTGCATCCATGAAAGCATATGGAGTACCTTGGAACTCTCCACTTACCAGGCATCCTTTGCATTCCATCTTTGCCCCAAATGGGCAGAATAAAGGTGTGGTTTCTCAGATATACTCACTCTTCCAGACAACTTCCTATAACGAGTTGCCTATTGCACGGTATGGGCTGGCGACTTGAAACAATATGTTGGAGAGATTAAGCCTGACTGGAAGAGGATATGGTCCTCGATTGTTATTGCCTCGAGGAACCCTGATCACCAACTGATTCATTTCAAACACTCAGGACGTATCTAACTCCAAGAAAGGCTTATCTCATAAAACGACTGTCATCCCCAAACTGCACATTGTGCACAGAAGGACTCACAGGTTCCTGTATGCACATGTATTGGGAATGCAGGGATGTTAAATCATTTTGGGGTGAGGTTTGTGATATTCTATCTGATGTACTGGGTGTACCTGTGCCATGCTCTCCCGCTTTGCTGCTCCTGAATGATTCAACCTCATTAAAATTAACATGTATAAATACACGTATTCTTTTAACAGGCATCACTGCAGCCAAAAAGATGTTGGCTTTATGCCCACACGCAGTCACAAAAAAACAGTGGATTAACACATATATTGATATCATTGGTGTGGAGCTGTCAGTGGCAAGAGTGCATGGTGCTGCAGCTGTCACCATCTCAGCATGGGAATCAATGCTAGAAAGAATTAACAAACTGCTGTAAGCGCTATATTATTACTTTATCTTTCATCTATGCTCTGGAATCTGTTTCCCCTGCACACAGTATTTATTTATAATAGAGACCTATGGGGTGGGGAGGGAGGGAACACCACAAGGTTTATGTTTCACTTTTTTGTCTGTATTTTTATGATTGTTGTAACTCTGTCTGTTATAAAAGGAAATTAAAAAGTTGATCACAAAAAAAGAAATAGTCTATGCAGGAAATATTACAGATTAATATCAATAATTAACGGATATAAAAAATGTATGTCAACCACAAACAGCATTCACAGAGGCAGACAGGTGAGAGTCTGTAAGAGATCATTTCTTCAGGAGTCAGAATTCAGTTTTTAACTTCTATGAATTATGAACTAATTTAATTTAATTTAATTTAATTTAATTTAATTTAATTTAATTTAATTTGTTTTTAAAACACAAACAGTCACAGAAATATAACACACATATTTCAACACTGAGTCGTGTACAAACTCTTTTTATCAAAATACTCTGAAACGATCGTGATGACGTAACACCGGATGTGGCGCTAGTTTAGCGGGAATTAGCATATAAATATTAGCTTAGCCTGCTCGACATTACTAACAGCTAATCCAAACTCCCGAAACAATGTCTCAGTTTATCATGCTTCACACAGTCTGTTCCCTCTCTTAACGTCTTAAACTTTTGACTATAAACACTTATTTCACACTCGTAAAGTTACTAGCTTTGTATTTAGCAACCGGATGTGTTTCTATCGGCGGCCGCCATCTTGAAACACATCCGGGGCAACAAACAAACAAAATCCACGTCTGTTGACGTCATAATTACAACTAAAGCGCTGATAAAACATGTTACTGTTGTTAATCCCCAGGATGTTAATCACAGTCAGCTTACCTGTAGGAAACACAGGTACAGATGTAACACTGAAACTCCTTCATCACGTACTGACTACTTCCGGTCTACCGGCTCGTGCTGCTCAGTGTTAGAGCGCCCTCTCCTGGCGGGGGGTCTGTGTACCTCCCCTAATGAATTCATAATTACCTCTCCTGGCGGGGGGTCTGTGTACCTCCCCTAATGAATTCATAATTACCCCTCCTGGCGGGGGGTCTGTGTACCTCCCCTAATGAATTCATAATCACCCCCCTCCCCCTCAGGTATCATCTTTTGAATCTTCTTCCTGAATTCCTCTGACTGACAGGACGTCAACAAACCAGTTTTTAAACTTTCATATCATTTTATGACAAATTTAATATTTCTTCTTTTAATGAACAGAGAGAGACACACTGAGACACACCTGAGACACACTGAGACACACCTAAGACACCTGAGACACACTGAGACACACCTGAGACACACCTAAGACACCTGAGACACACCTAAGACACCTGAGACACACTGAGACACACTGAGACACACTGAGACACACTGAGACACACCTAAGACACCTGAGACACACTGAGACACACCTAAGACACCTGAGACACACCTAAGACACCTGAGACACACTGAGACACACTGAGACACACCTGAGACACCTGAGACACACTGAGACACACCTGAGACGCACTGAGACACACCTGAGATACCTAAGAGACACCTGAGACACACTTGAGACACACTGAGACACACCTAAGACACCTGAGACACACTGAGACACACCTGAGACACACTGAGACACACCTAAGACACCTGAGACACACTGAGACACACCTAAGACACCTGAGACACACTGAGACACACTGAGACACACCTGAGACACACTGAGACACACCTGAGACACACTGAGACACACCTAAGACACCTGAGACACACTGAGACACACTGAGACACACCTGAGACACACTGAGACACACCTGAGACACACCTGAGACACCTGAGACACACCTGAGACACCTGAGACACACTGAGACACACCGAGACACACCTGAGACACACCGAGACACACCTGAGACACCTGAGACACACTGAGACACACCTGAGACACCTGAGACACACTGAGACACACTGAGACACACCTGAGACACACTGAGACACACCTGAGACACCTGGGACACACCTGAGACACCTGAGACACACCTGAGAGAAACTGAGACACACCTGAGACACATGAGAGACATTTAGACACACCTGAGACACACCTGAGATACCTGAGACACGCCTGAGACACACCTGAGACACGCCTGAGACACACCTGAGACACGCCTGAGACACACCTGAGACACACCTGAGACACATTTAGACACAACTGAGACACCTGAGAGACATTTAGACACAACTGAGACACAACTGAGACACAACTGAGACACGCCTGAGACACACCTGAGACACGCCTGAGACACACCTGAGACACACCTGAGACACATTTAGACACAACTGAGACACCTGAGAGACATTTAGACACAACTGAGACACAACTGAGACACACCTAAGACACACCTAAGACACCTGAGAGACATTTAGACACAGCTAAGAGATTTTAACCTTTTCTTTTGGATGCTAATGTTAGCTTAGCACAGCATGCTAATGTTAGCTTAGCACAGACACAGCATGTAGAGAATCAGTTAATCAACAAGTTCTGATTATTTTAAATCAAGTTTTTAATGTTTGAACTCAGACAGATCAACTTTAATCAACTACAGCTCCCAGAGTGCATTGCATTAGAATCATCCAATCACAGGACATCAGAGGAGAAGTAGGAGCTGTTTGTTGTTTCACTTCCTCTCGTCTGCAGCGAGGAGGATGGCGGCGGTGCTCTCCTTCGCCTCCTGCAGCAACGCTGCTGCTCTCTTCAGAGTCTGCAACACACACACACACACACACACACACACACACACACACACACACACACACACACACACACACACACACACACACACACACACACACACACACACAATCTCTGTGAGAGGACTCTCAGGATGTTTGTTGTTGTTGTTGATGTTTGTTGATGTTTGTTAATGTTTGTTGTTGATGTTTGTTGATGTTTGTTAATGTTTGTTGTTGATGTTTATTGTTGATGTTTGTTGTTGTTTGTTAATGTTTGTTGTTGATGTTTGTTGTTGTTTGTTAATGTTTGTTGTTGATGTTTGTTGTTGATGTTTGTTGATGTTTGTTAATGTTTGTTGTTGATGTTTGTTGATGTTTGTTGATGTTTGTTAATGTTTGTTGATGTTTGTTGATGTTTGTTGATGTTTGTTGATGTTTGTTAATGTTTGTTGTTAATGTTTGTTGATGTTTGTTGATGTTTGTTAATGTTTGTTGTTGATGTTTGTTAATGTTTGTTGTTAATGTTTGTTGATGTTTGTTGATGTTTGTTAATGTTTGTTAATGTTTGTTGTTGATGTTTGTTGATGTTTGTTGATGTTTGTTGTTGATGTTTGTTGATGTTTGTTGATGTTTGTTAATGTTTGTTGTTAATGTTTGTTGATGTTTGTTGATGTTTGTTAATGTTTGTGGTTGATGTTTGTTGATGTTTGTTGATGTTTGTTGATGTTTGTTAATGTTTGTTGATGTTTGTTGATGTTTGTTGATGTTTGTTAATGTTTGTTGATGTTTGTTGATGTTTGTTGATGTTTGTTGTTGATGTTTATTGTTGATGTTTGTTGTTGTTTGTTAATGTTTGTTGTTAATGTTTGTTGATGTTTGTTGATGTTTGTTGATGTTTGTTGATGTTTGTTAATGTTTGTTAATGTTTGTTGATGTTTGTTGATGTTTGTTGATGTTTGTTAATGTTTGTTGATGTTTGTTGATGTTTGTTAATGTTTGTTAATGTTTGTTGATGTTTGTTGATGTTTGTTGATGTTTGTTGATGTTTGTTGATGTTTGTTGATGTTTGTTGATGCTTGTTGTTGATGTTTGTTGTTGATGTTTGTAAACATACGGCCATCTTGAATTCTTGGTCTGTGATGTCCTTGAGGTTGATCGTCACGTTGTAATACGCTCCGAAAACCGCCGTCTCCAGAGCTTTAGCCGCCACCTGAGCACGCACATTCAAATGTAAACAAAAAGAAAAGCTCAGCTTGTTTATGAGACAGTGGTGAAAAACAAACAAACAAACACTTTGAGTCACCTGAGCGTCCGACTTGCATGCCACGTTTCCGTAAACGACCATTTCTTTAAGAGACGGCCACAGAACGTTTACACGCTCCGCCAACGCCAGAGGAACGCCGACCGCGCCTTGCAGACCGTCCTGCATCGCAGCCTCACGCCTGACAGAGCACAGGTCAAAGGTCAAAGGTCACAGGTCAGAGGTCAAAGGTCACAGGTCAAAGGGACCTGATTAGAAACATTTACCTTTTCACTTCCTCCTCAGTTTTCTTGGGCATCTTCAGCGCCGCCTGAAACAGGAAGTCATTTTAATAAAGAACGCTCTGATTATCACGGACAGATGGCGTGGAGCGTCTTCTCACCATGTAGCTGCTGAAGGCGGTGGAGTCGGCGTCCACCATCAGCAGCAGGTCGTTCATGGCCTGGTGAAACGGTGGAATCAGCCTCCTCATCACGCCGTCCAGGTTGTCAAAGTGTCTCTTCCCGTACGTCATCTGACCCACCATGGCGCCCAACGCCGCCCCCTGCAGGACGCACAACACACCGTGTGGTCAGGATGATGAAGAGGAGGTCTTTAACTTAAGCTCCTCCTCCTTTGTTTTCATACCAGAGCAGCGACGGCAGCAGACACCGACCCTCCCCCGGGCGCCGCCGTCCGAGCGCCCACGCTGTGAACAAAGCGCTGCAGAGACAGAGACACCAGCTGAGCGTCCTCCTGTGACCTCACCATGTACCTGCACAGGTAACACACACACACCAAAGACAGGCGGCCATCTTTGTTACTCACTGTTTATCAAATCTGAAACTTTAATGAACGTTTAAAAGTGACTCACTCGATGATTCTCTCCATCGGCTGAAACGGAGAGAGAGAGTCCAGACCCAGTTTACTGATGACCTGCACACACACACACACACACACACACACACAGAGACACACACACACACACACACACACACGGACACACGGACACACACACACACACACACAGAGACACACACACACACACATTAACATGATGTGTGTGTGTGTGTGTGTGTGTGTGTGTGTGTGTGTGTGTGTCTCTGTGTGTGTGTGTGTGTGTGTGTGTGTCTCTCTGTGTGTGTGTGTCTCTGTGTGTGTGTGTGTCTCTGTGTGTGTGTGTGTGTGTGTGTGTGTGTCTCTGTGTGTGTGTGTGTGTGTGTGTGTGTGTGTCTCTGTGTGTGTGTGTGTGTGTGTGTGTGTCTCTGTGTGTGTGTGTGTGTGTGTGTGTGTGTGTGTGTGTGTGTGTGTGTGTGTGTGTGTGTGTGTGTGTGTCTCTGTGTGTGTGTGTGTCTCTGTGTGTGTGTGTGTGTCTCTGTGTGTGTGTGTCTCTGTGTGTGTCTCTGTGTGTGTGTGTGTGTCTCTGTGTGTGTGTGTCTCTGTGTGTGTGTGTGTGTCTCTGTGTGTGTGTGTGTGTCTCTGTGTGTGTGTGTGTGTCTCTGTGTGTGTGTGTGTGTCTCTGTGTGTGTGTGTCTCTGTGTGTGTGTGTGTGTCTCTGTGTGTGTGTGTGTGTCTCTGTGTGTGTGTGTCTCTGTGTGTGTGTGTGTGTGTCTGACCAGTCGGACTTTATGCTCCTCCTCCACGATGAAGAGTCCGTCTGATTGGATGAAGTCGTCTGCAGCGTGCAGCAGCGCCTTCAGAGGAATCAGACCGACGATCTGCGAGCCGACCACGGGCAGCTTCAGCTCCTGACATGACAAACCCAATGTGAGGTACAGGTGTGTGTGTGTGTGTGTGTGTGTGTGTGTGTGTGTGTGTGTGTGTGTGTGTGTGTGTGTGTGTGTGTGTGTCTCTGTATGTGTGAGTGTGAGTGTGTGTGTGTGTGTGTGTGTGTGTGTGTGTGTGTGTGTGTGTGTGTGTGTGTGTCTCTGTATGTGTGAGTGTGAGTGTGTGTGTGTGTGTGTGTGTGTGTGTGTGCGTGTGTGTGTCTCACCTGGGCGTCTCTGCACACTTCCTGGTACAC
>NC_089218.1:190443-207943 GCF_963930695.1 Labrus bergylta | reverse complement strand
AACTGTTTTAACTCAGGACACGCATTACTGAATGAAGCTCATTTCAGTTAATGAACACCTCGTCACCTTGATGCCCCACTCTTTTGAAGCTCTTGAACGCCTCATGTTTCGTATTTCTACCATAAGAATCTTTATCAGCCATAAAACCTTTCAATGAGTCGACTCGAGGCACTTCTTCTTCTTCTTTGGAAACCATATAAAGAACATTCATAAAACAGATTATACGATCTTCTCCAAGGTTCTGCCTCTTTTCTTCACCTCCAGGAAACTCTGGATTTATCTGAGCCAGGTGTGACGGCAACGAGCCAAACCTGATCCTGGACCAGGAGGGGGGAGGAGGAGGTGATCCCAGGTCAGTGTTAAAGACTGCAGCGGTCAGGATTTCCACCACAGAAGAAGAACGATCTGAACATCTGTTCCCTCGACGACGTCTCAAACTCAATCTGTGAAACAGATTCCGAATTTATCCCAGAGAGGATCATCAATCTCTGAGATCCTCTCCTCGACAAACCCTGGGGTTCCCCCAAACACAAAGCCAGATCCCCCTCGTCCCCCCTTGGCCCCCCTCCCCCCCCTCCCCCCCATGTCCTCCCAACCAGTCCTTATTCAGATGACCTGACGGACAGACCTTTTCTTCTTCTGCAGAATAATTGAGTGTAGGAGGTTAAACAGAACCATGGGGCCCTGGGTGGTCTGCAGGATTACATTAGTCCCTCTCCCAGCAGGATCCAGTTTCCTGCAGCACACTGCGCCTCATGATCAGCTTCAAAGACTTTACATGTGTGACATCATTTCCTGTTTCCCTGCAGATCCCAGGAGGTGTGTGGAGTCCACGGTGGAGCTGGCAGAAACTTGTTTCTGTGTTTTCTCTCTAAATATTCGCTGAGTGTTTTTATAGACTACGACTCGCTCTGCCAACAACAAAGAGACATTTTGTTCTGAGACCAAACACGAGACTATACATGAACACGTGTAAACGCAGAGGGTCTCAAACTGAGGGTCAGGACCCCATCTGGAGCCACCTCGTAGACATCAGAGGTCATTAGAGGAGGGGAGACAACCATTAAGAAGTCTGCAGGAGAACGTGTTTTAAAAACGTTTTTACTTCAGCACTCGCTCCTCCGCAGCACTCGCTCCTCCGCAGCACTCGCTCCTCCGCAGCACTCGCTCCTCCGCAGCACTCGCTCCTCCGCAGCACTCGCTCCTCCGCAGCACTCGCTCCTCCGCAGCACTCGCTCTTCTACAGCACTCGCTCTTCTACAGCACACACTCTTCTTCAGCACTCGCTCCTCCGCAGCACTCGCTCTTCTACAGCACACACTCTTCTTCAGCACTCGCTCCTCCGCAGCACTCGCTCTTCCACAGCACTCGCTCTTCTACAGCACACACTCTTCTTCAGCACTCGCTCCTCCGCAGCACTCGCTCCTCCGCAGCACTCGCTCCTCCGCAGCACTCGCTCCTCCGCAGCACTCGCTCTTCCACAGCACTCGCTCTTCTACAGCACACACTCTTCTTCAGCACTCGCTCCTCCGCAGCACTCGCTCCTCCGCAGCACTCGCTCCTCCGCAGCACTCGCTCCTCCGCAGCACTCGCTCTTCCGCAGCACTCGCTCTTCTACAGCACACACTCTTCTTCAGCACTCGCTCCTCCGCAGCACTCGCTCCTCCGCAGCACTCGCTCTTCCACAGCACACACTCTTCTACAGCACTCGCTCTTCTACAGCACACACTCTTCTTCAGCACTCGCTCCTCCGCAGCACTCGCTCCTCTGCAGCCTCTCAGATGGCATGCAGGATTCTCACTAGAATTTAAACTTCGGCTATCGAGACTACCTGTCAGTCATCAGCAGTAACCCCCCCCCCCCCCCGTGGAATGGGTTCCCAGTTGGACTGTTGTTGGCGTGTTACATAATGGGCACCACCCCCCCCCCCCACCCCCCACCACATCACATCACTCCTCAGAGTCAAAAATCTGTCAGAGTTTTTTCCTTCAACTATAATTATCCACCGGTTGCCGTGCCGACAGCACATAAAGCCCAGCTCCGACCTGCAGTCTCAGCAAACCCCCACCTCCAAATGACGTTCTGGAAAAGTAATGTAATCCATGAAAAGGTTGGAGACTTAAAGGACAGTTTGTTAAATCTGCGTCCTGCTGGAGTCAGAGCGGCAGCAACATGTGAGCTCAGGTCGCGTTCAGCAGATTTATGATGATGACTGATGTAAACGTGCGTCAGGAATTAAAACAGACTTTTAAAAAAAAGTTTTTATTGACACTGAATATAAAAACATTTTTATAAAAACATCTTCATCCAGCCTCGTGGAGAAACTTTATTTACAATCTTCAGAGCAAATTTAAACACAAGAGAGATAATGAAGAGTTAGCATTAGCATGTAGCTTGTGTTCATGTGTTAGTCACGTTCTAACCTTTATGAAGAACAGAACTCCTGATAGGTCTGAGACCATTAGCCACTTAGCATGCTAGCTATGGGAACAATAAGTCAGGTGAGGACCAGGATGTTAGATTAACGGACAGAAAGCACTTTTCAGCTTTGAGACACCGACACATGGATCATCAATCCTCAAACCCTGAAGAGAAGAAGAAGAAGATAATGCCCACACGGAGCGTCTACAGCGCCACCTGTAGACGCAGCTACCCACTCAGAGTCACACCTGTCATTAACCACCTGTGTGCTTTATGGCAGAATAAAACAGTGGTCAACAACGAGGTCGACAGCGAACGTTACACTTCTTCTTCTCTGTTTCTGTTTTAAACAGAATTTCTCCTTGCGGGATCAATAAAGTAAATCTTAATCTTTCTGTCGTGTCCATGACTTTGTGCTGGTGTGTATGAGGAGGTAAAGGACGAGACTCAGGTGAGAGAGTCCCCACACTGAACTCACAGATGCATCAGAACGGCGTGCAGGTCAGCGGCGTGCAGCTGGGCTTACCCACAGCCAACCCAGAGCTAACGAGAGCTAACGAGAGCCAAGCCTGAGCTAACAAGAGCTAACCCAGAACTAATGAGAGCTAACGAAAGCTAACGAGAGCTAACCCAGAGCTAACGAGAGCTAACGAAAGCTAACGAGAGCTAACCAAGAGCTAACCCAGAGCTAACGAGAGCTAACGAAAGCTAACGAGAGCTAACCCAGAGCTAACGAGAGCGAACGAGAGCTAACGAGAGCTAACGAGAGCTAACGAGAGCTAACCCAGAGCTAAGCCAGCTTAATATTTTCCCGTCATGAGAACCAGCCCCGTCTTTAGGTGAGGTCCAGGTAAAAGCAGCAGGTACCTGTCTGACCCTGTAACACATCCCATAATACTCTGTGACGGTCGAAATATAACCAGATAAATAAAACATCTCACACGGTAAGAACATAGTCTTCAGGGAGCCAGCTTCCCTTTTATAACAAAACAAAATCATTGTATGGTAAGTTAGCCACGCCACCTCTGCAGAGAGGACACGCCTCCATGTTTCCTGCTGTTGTTTGATAAATAGTTAAGATGAGGCATGTTTACATATTTCTCCCTGACAGTCTGTCCTCTACATGTTTTTACAGCACTGAGGAGGGGGCAGGGCCTCCTCCCCCCCAAAGACCACCAGTCCTCTCACCACTTCCCGGGGATCGGCGTCCCACACTCATACCATGACACGTAGCTGATATGGGAGGGGCCTCCGATCTGTCCAAAGTGGACGGGCTCCTGACGAATGGCACGATAAAAACCTGGATCAGAAGAGACGGAGAGTTATCCCGAGTCGCCTCGTCTGCAAGAACAACTCTAAACAACCAATCAGGAGGCTGCATACCTGGTCTGGAGGGCAGCTGGTCGGCTTGGAGCTGTCGGCCCGTCCGTCCGTCTAGGAACGAGTCGACGAACTGACAGTGATCCTCCCCGAAGCCCGTCTGATCTCCGATGTTGTGGAATTTACCTGAACAGGTGACAAACAGACTTTCAGAATAAAAGACCAACGCTCCTCCAGCCTGCATTCTCTCTGCTGACCAGCAGGTTACTCACCGGTGAGCGAGTCGCTCAGGTAGATCTTGTACCTGAGCGAGTTGCACAGCTGCACGCCCACAAACTTGCGGTACCAGGTCCTCTTCACGTACTGTTTGCCGTGACAGTCGGAGTACGAGTCCGTCTTGAAGGGAAACTGCGTCCAGATGGCGTCTTTCCCTGCAGAGAAAGGAAGTGATGACTCCTCTGCTCTCATAGAAACGTCTGTACGCTGATGACACTCAGGTGTTTAAGGGGTCTTACCTGACACATTCTCGCTCACCCGAGGGTCCGCTATGAACAAAACAAAACATTTGAATTCTCACAAACAGAACTGTTTGTTTGGTTGTCTGTTTGTTTATTGTTTACATCTTCAAACCTCAGTACCTGACTCTGTGCTGAAGGAGACCGGCTCACTGGGAGGACCCTCGCCCAGCTCGTTCTTTGGCTTCACCTTAAACTCATAGCTGAAGGAAAGACACAGAAAGATATGACGTCATTCTGAAGAACCAATCAGCACACAGAGAGAGAGATATGATGTAATGCTGAAGAACCAATCAGCACAGAGAGAGAGATATGAGCAGAGCGGCGTCTGGGCAGGAAGCAGACGGCGCTCTGTGAGACGGAGGAGCGTGCAGGCGTTACACTGAAGAGCTAACAGGAAGTCAACACTCACCTGCTCTCAGGCTTGAGGTTTTCCACGGCCGTGTGAGTCTGGTTGGTGGTCAGGATGGAGACCTGCTCACCATCGGGTCCTTTGGCGGTGGAGATGACTTCATACTCTGAGGAGGAGAGGCCACACCCTTCAGATAAACAAACGTTTCCAAACAGAGATCCTCATGTCTCATTGTTTTCATACCTGTGGTGTCGTTGTCGGTTTTCTCCCAGTCCAGGATGATGAAGGACGGACATCCCTCCACGGTCACCACCGTGAGGTTAGAGGGCGGAGACTTGGGCGGGGCCGTCACGTTGGCGTCGCCACGTTCGCCCTGAGGGAAGTAGTTGAGAGACGAGGTGATGGAGCACGGCTCATCGGGTTTCTTTCCTGTTTGGTAGACGACGTGAGGAGCTGCAGGAGGACAGCGAGGACGAGTATGAGTCATCATTTTATTTCATCGTCTTTAACGACGTGAACGCCGCATCCACTCACCAACGTAACGCTTTTTTCCCAAAGCGTCGACATCAGAGGTCGGCTGAGACTGAAAGAGCTCTGAGTCCTCCCACGTCTCCTGACGACCGCCTGGATACACAAACAAGATCAGGTCAACAGGAAGTGTGAGAGTATGTCAACAGGAAGTGTGAGAGCATGTCAACAGGAAGTGTGAGAGCAGAGAGCATGTCAACAGGAAGTGTGAGAGCATGTCAACAGGAAGTGTGAGAGCATGTCAACAGGAAGTGTGAGAGCAGAGAGTATATCAACAGGAAGTGTAAGAGCATGTCAACAGGAAGTGTGAGAGCAGAGAGCATGTCAACAGGAAGTGTGAGAGCATGTCAACAGGAAGTGTGAGAGCATGTCAACAGGAAGTGTGAGAGCAGAGAGTATATCAACAGGAAGTGTAAGAGCATGTCAACAGGAAGTGTGAGAGCAGAGAGTATGTCAACAGGAAGTGTGAGAGCAGAGAGTATGTCAACAGGAAGTGTGAGAGCATGTCAACAGGAAGTGTGAGAGCAGAGAGTATGTCAACAGGAAGTGTGAGAACATGTCAACAGGAAGTGTGAGAGCAGAGAGCATGTCAACAGGAAGTGTGAGAGCATGTCAACAGGAAGTGTGAGAGCATGTCAACAGGAAGTGTGAGAGCAGAGAGTATAGCAACAGGAAGTGTAAGAGCATGTCAACAGGAAGTGTGAGAGCAGAGAGTATGTCAACAGGAAGTGTGAGAGCATGTCAACAGGAAGTGTGAGAGCATGTCAACAGGAAGTGTGAGAGCAGAGAGTATGTCAACAGGAAGTGTGAGAGCATGTCAACAGGAAGTGTGAGAGCAGAGAGTATGTCAACAGGAAGTGTGAGAGCATGTCAACAGGAAGTGTGAGAGCATGTCAACAGGAAGTGTGAGAGCATGTCAACAGGAAGTGTGAGAGCATGTCAACAGGAAGTGTGAGAGCAGAGAGTATGTCAACAGGAAGTGTGAGAGCATGTCAACAGGAAGTGTGAGAGCAGAGAGTATGTCAACAGGAAGTGTGAGAGCATGTCAACAGGAAGTGTGAGAGCATGTCAACAGGAAGTGTGAGAGCATGTCAACAGGAAGTGTGAGAGCAGAGAGTATGTCAACAGGAAGTGTGAGAGCATGTCAACAGGAAGTGTGAGAGTATGTCAACAGGAAGTGTGAGAGCATTCAACAGGAAGTGTGAGAGCATGTCAACAGGAAGTGTGAGAGCATGTCAACAGGAAGTGTGAGAGCATTCAACAGGAAGTGTGAGAGCATGTCAACAGGAAGTGTGAGAGTATGTCAACAGGAAGTGTGAGAGCATGTCAACAGGAAGTGTGAGAGCATGTCAACAGGAAGTGTGAGAGCATGTCAACAGGAAGTGTGAGAGTATGTCAACAGGAAGTGTGAGAGCAGAGAGTATGTCAACAGGAAGTGTGAGAGCATGTCAACAGGAAGTGTGAGAGTATGTCAACAGGAAGTGTGAGAGCATTCAACAGGAAGTGTGAGAGCATGTCAACAGGAAGTGTGAGAGCATGTCAACAGGAAGTGTGAGAGCATGTCAACAGGAAGTGTGAGAGTATGTCAACAGGAAGTGTGAGAGCATTCAACAGGAAGTGTGAGAGCATGTCAACAGGAAGTGTGAGAGCATGTCGTACCGGCTGTGGTCGGGGCAGCGGTGCTCGTCTGCTTGCGTTCCTGTTTGGTGGGTTTGACGGTTGCTGGAGGTACTTTGGGTTTCAGGACGGGCAGTTTGTCCGTCTGCTTCAAGTTGTTGACTTTATCTGGTGGAGAAAACCAAAGTGTGACGTTCTGTGTGCAGACAGTTGGAGAGCTGAGAGAAGGGCGTGACCTCTGACCTGTGTCTCCAGGTTTCCCCACCAGGTTGGGTCTCTTGCTGATTGGTACAGACGGACGAGGGAGGGAACCTGGAACAAAGAAGACATTTCAGCTGCTGCTTCTCAGACTGTCACAGAGGATCAGGGACCTGGAACCTGAAGACTCTCTAATCTGCCTCTCTCTCTCCTCCAGCTCAACCTGATACCCGTGTCCAAACTCCAGATGAACCTGAAAACATGAACAATCCTGCGTAACTCGAGTCTGTTTTCATAGAACCACCAAAGACTCAAGTCCACAGTCTGGAGCCAATTTACCCCCCTCCCCGAATTCTTCCTAATCACAGAGCTGAGTCGCTCCAGAACTAAGAGGCCTCAAAGCAGAGTGGGAACATGACATACATACTGGAATGATTTTATGTGTTCACACAAACAATCCTGAAACTGAACAAACAGCGTGTGACATCATCACGCCTACAACGCTCGCAGTCAGACAGGAAGTGAAGCAGAAACATGTTAAAGATTGGCTGATGTGTCCAGATTCATCACACAACAAAACCATCTACTGTAAAAAGCTCAAAGCTTTTTACAACGTGAGCTAACATCAGGTCGCCTCTGGACGCTTCACATGACCAGGAGAGCTGCTGAGGAGCCAATCAGCACACAGTAGTCAAGCTGAGGTCAAATCTTTACCTCTACGGTGGGACATGTCAAGAGACTAGGACTTCTCCTGCAGTAATGAGTCGTTGACTGCAGCAGGTCAGACTGGGACCCTCGTCACCTTCACTTCACCTGACATTACCTTTCCTACAACCTTACCTTAGCTTCACTTAACCTTCCCTGTACCTCGCCCTCCAGGTTTCCTGATCAGTGTAAGTGAGACTCCTGAAGCTCAGGACTAGCAGGCACAACCACATGCATACTGTGCTTCAGTCTGACCATTGACCCCATCCCCTCCTGTTGTGAACACAGAGGGGAGGGGGGTGTGGTCAGAGCATGTCAGGCTTCAAGGCGCTGAATGAGGGTTTGATCATTTTCATGAAGTTTTCCTTTGAATGTTGTGTAACAAGAAAGAATCTGCTGAAACAATCAGTCAAATAAAAAACAGTCTGCCCCTGGAAGAACAACTGGAAACCCCGACCACAAGCTCCAACCCAGACATCCAGACCCCCCCCCCCCACCACCACCACCACACGGAGCACAGTGACATCATGCTACAGGACTTATGTAACCAACTCAAATCATCTAAACGTCCTCAAGATGGTTTGAAACTGAAATCCTGCAGAAGCTCGAGTTCAGACAACAAACATGTAGGACAAAAGACGACACAAAAGACACAGAAGACCCAGAAGACACAGAAGACACCCTAAGACCCAGACCCACGGACAGAGGATGGATGATAAAGGACAGAGGATGGATGACAAGGGACAGAGGATAGAGGACAGAGGATGAATGATAAGGGACAGAGGATAGAGGATAAAGGACGGAGGATAAAGGACAGAGGATGGATGATAAGGGACAGAGGATGGAGGATAAAGGACGGAGGATAAAGGACAGAGGATGGATGATAAGGGACAGAGGATGGATGATAAAGGACAGAGGATGGATGACAAGGGACAGAGGATAGAGGATAAAGGACGGAGGATAAAGGACAGAGGATGGATGATAAGGGACAGAGGATGGAGGATAAAGGACGGAGGATAAAGGACAGAGGATGGATGATAAGGGACAGAGGATGGAGGATAAAGGACAGAGGATGGATGATAAGGGACAGAGGATAGAGGACAGAGGATGGATGATAAAGGACAGAGGATGGATGATAAAGGACAGAGGATGGATGATAAAGGACAGAGGATGGATGATAAGGGACAGAGGATAGAGGACAGAGGATGGATGATAAAGGACAGAGGATGGATGATAAGGGACAGAGGATGGATGATAAGGGACAGAGGATGGAGGATAAGGGACAGAGGATGGAGGATAAAGGACAGAGGATGGATGATAAAGGACAGAGGATGGATGATAAGGGACAGAGGATGGATGATAAGGGACAGAGGATGGAGGATAAAGGATAGAGGATGGATGGATGATAAAGGACAGAGGATGGATGATAAAGGAAAGAGGATGGATGATAAGGGACAGAGGATGGAGGATAAAGGACAGAGGATGGATGATAAGGGACAGAGGATGGATGATAAAGGACAGAGGATGGATGGATGATAAAGGACAGAGGATGGATGATAAAGGAAAGAGGATGGATGATAAGGGACAGAGGATGGAGGATAAGGGACAGAGGATGGATGATAAAGGACAGAGGATGGATGGATGATAAAGGACAGAGGACGGATAGAGGATGGATGAAGATGGATGAACATTAAAGCATTAACAGATGGAAACAGAAAGGTTTACCAGGAGCTGCAGGGGAAGAAAGTGGAAGCATCTGAAAGTTAATGATGAAGATGATGATGATGATGATGATGATGATGAAACAGAGACAACAAGTCTTTTTACCGAGTCGAGGTCTGGACCATAAGGCTGGTCGAGGTGGGGAGAGGCCCCCCCGATGAGGCTGTCCGTTTACTGTGGGGAGAAAAGTGAGCGTTATGAAGGGACAGAAAGAGAAGAGAAGCAGAACAACCTCTCACTTCCTGCTCCAGAAACCAACGCCGTCTGAACCAGTCTGCTGTTCTTCAGAACGACCTCTTTAAAGTCTGAACACTTTGAGATGTGGAGATGAAACGGTGTGTAACTGACAACGAACTGAACCAATCACAAAGCGTCTGCAGTGAAGTTGGACGTCAGTAGGGTTTAGGTTTTCAGATTGTAAAGTGACTCATTCTTAAAGACGGAGAGTGTTTCCTGTCAGACAAACGGACACGAGAGGTTGTTCCACTGATCAGCTCACCAAACGTCAGCAGAATAAAGACGTAAAACAAACAGACGTGAAACTCAGAGGAATATTCAACCTGTTGGACTAAAATACAAAACCAGGATCCAGGTGACCTGCAGGACCAATCAGAGTGTTTCATGTAATGCTTTCTCTGTGTAGTCACAAAGGACTGGATGGGTTTATTTCACATGTTGTGGGTCAGTAGACACTCAGGTTACTCAGATCTATGTTCAGAAACACTGTAGAAGTGGATTATTCAGAATATGTCCTCTTTTAAAATAGTCATTATTGATCACAGAGAGTTAAAAGTTAATTAAAGCTTGAATACTGAAGTGGTATTTTGGGTTCTATGTCAGTGTTTTTTGGGATCTTGTCAGCTGATATAGTAGATCAAACCTAAAAATAACTCTTTACTGTTTATGATCTAAATAAATCAGCATTTAGGATAGAGGTCAACAAGAGCAACCGCTGAGATAACCAACAAGTCAAGTCCCTCTTTAGTCGGTTTCTCCTGATGCTCGTTGTTGCAGGTCGGTTGTTTACATTGTCCAACGTCCAAATGACTTTTAAAAGACAGCGGTGTGAAGGACAGACTAGAGACAGGAACAGGGAGGATTACCCCCGAGTATCCCCGAGCTGTGAGCTGAGGTACTGGCTCTAGAGGGGGAGGGGGGGTGTCTGTTAGAGAAGGGGAACAGAGGGTTCCTGGACGCAGGCCTCATGGATCTGACCAGCAGGGGAGCTGCCGGGTTGTAGGTCTGAAAAGTCAGCGCAGGAGACCGATTGCTGTCCTGACCTAAAAGACCAAAAAGAGTAGCAGGGCTGTTACAAGCTGACGTCGCTTTGATGGAAGTTTAGAGTGAAGCGAGCACGCAGCAGCGGGGAGCGGTGATGTTAGTGATGGACGACTCTGATGGACATTCACTGTACACTCTAAAAACACAGAGTCACAATCTTCACAAACCACAGTCATGTTTATGACTGTCAGATTGTGTGCTGCATGCAGACGTTAGACGCCAAGTTGGATGAAATGTGTTTACAAACTCCTGCAGCGAGCAGCCAATCCTGTGGACAGAAACATCAGGGCACATTTATCAGGAAGCTGGTGGGGACAAGATGGAGGCTCATGGACGGCAAACAGACAAAAAGCAAAGAGTGCCTCTGAAGACCAGGAGGTCAGTATTACCCCAGAGGTTAGTTTGGGCTCTCTCATTGGCCTGAGCCGATCTCAGCAGGGATGATTCATCCTGTGATTGGACGAAAGCTGCATGGGAAAAAGAAGGTTTAACATGACAAGTTGGACAGAGAAGGACGTCAGTGCGTCCGATCAAAAAGAGTAATGATGTCTGAAGTTCAGAAGAGAAAACCTTTGAGAAGTATCTGAGCATGTGATCATTACTGCACGCTGAGCACAGATTCTCTTGGATTAGACATTTAGACTTGAGCAGTTTGCAGACGACACTCTTCTTTCTCTGAGAGTCACAGTAAAAGGTTCTGAAGTTCTCGTGTGTTCGTGTGGACGTGTAATCAGAAAAAGGGAAAGTGAAGGTTTGAATTACCGGCAGGGTTAAAGGTCATCTCGGGCACATTAGTAGTCTGTCCCTGATGTGAGTCATCCCCGGAGGTTAGTTTAAGGATGGGGGAGGCTGTGGTGTCTGCAGGACGGGCTGTGGTGGACATGAGGGAGGGGAGGGCCGGAGGACGCTCTGATGGTTTCATGGTGTCGTTTGTAAAAGAGTTTCCTTTGTCTGGACGAGAGAGAGAGAGAGAGAGAGAGAGAGAGAGAGAGAGAGAGAGTGAGAGACAGAGAGAGAGAGAGACAGAGAGAGAGCCAGAGAGACAGAGAGACAGAGAGAGAGAGACAGAGAGCGAGAGACAGAGAGAGAGACAGAGAGAGAGACAGAGAGAGAGCCAGAGAGACAGAGAACGAGAGACAGAGAGAGAGAGAGAGAGAGAGGGAGAGAGAGACAGAGAGAGAGACAGACAGAGAGACAGAGAGAGAGAGACAGAGAGCGAGAGACAGAGAGAGAGAGAGAGAGAGAGAGAGAGAGACAGAGAAAGAGCCAGAGAGACAGAGAGAGAGAGACAGAGAGAGAGAGAGAGAGAGAGAGAGAGAGAGAGGGAGAGAGAGAGAGACAGAGAGAGAGAGACAGACAGAGAGACAGAGAGAGAGAGACAGAGAGCGAGAGACAGAGAGAGAGAGAGAGAGACAGAGAAAGAGCCAGAGAGACAGAGAGAGAGAGACAGAGAGAGAGAGAGAGAGAGAGAGAGAGAGAGAGAGAGAGGGAGAGAGAGAGAGAGACCCAGATCATGGGAACCTGATCATCACGTCTGAATGTAAGGTTGTCTTTTATTTAAATCGGATATCCTGTATTTGTTTTTTAATCGTCTCTGACCGTCAGACAAATGTCCAATGATCAGGTTTTGGCCCCAGGATCTCGGCCTGTACGGAAAGACAAAAAAGTCTAGAAGAGGGGGGGTCTGCAGAACGACTTGTGTCGTCTCTCCCTGAAGGGAAAGTCCAACAACGTCTGCGTCTGAACTGACATGCTGTCCTTACATCATGCAGACTGATCCAACATCACAACCAATCAGGAAGCAGAAACACAGACGACGAGAGAAGGACTGAGGACATAGAGAGAAAAGGACTGAGGACATAGAGAGAAGGACTGAGGATGGAGAGGGAGGTACTGAGGACATGAGCGAAGGCGTGAGGTCATACAGAAAGGACTGAGGACACAAGGGAAGAACTGAGGACACGAGAGAAGGAGTGAGGACATAGAGAGAAGGACTGAGGATGAGAGAGAGGGACTGAGGACACAAGGGAAGAACTGAGGACAAGAGAGAAGGACTGAGGACATAGAGAGAGGGACTGAGGACACGAGGGAAGGAGTGAGGTCACACAGAAAGGACTGAGGACACAAGATAAGAACTGAGGACACGAGAGAAGGACTGAGGACACGAGGGAAGACCTGAGGACACGAGAGAAGGACTGAGGACATAGAGAGAAGGACTGAGGATGAAGAGAGAGGGACTGAGGATGAAGAGAGAGGGACTGAGGACACGAGGGAAGGACTGAGGACATAGAGAGAAGGACTGAGGATGGAGAGAGAAGGACTGAGGACACAAGGGAAGAACTGAGGACACGAGAGAAGGACTGAGGACACAAGGGAAGGACTGAGGACACGAGGGAAAGACTGAGGACACGAGAGAAGGACTAAGGACATAGAGAGAAGGACTGAGGATGGAGAGAGAGGGACTGAGGACACAAGGGAAGGAGTGAGGACATAGAGAGAAGGACTGAGGACACAAGGGAAGAACTGAGGACACGAGAGAAGGACTGAGGACACAAGGGAAGGAGTGAGGACACAAGGGAAGGACTGAGGACACAAGGGAAAGACTGAGGACACAAGAGAAGGACTGAGGACATAGAGAGAAGGACTGAGGATGGAGAGAGAGGGACTGAGGACACAAGGGAAGGAGTGAGGACATAGAGAGAAGGACTGAGGACACAAGGGAAGAACTGAGGACACGAGGGAAGAACTGAGGACACGAGAGAAGGACTGAGGACATACAGAGAAGGACTGAGGATGGAAAGAGAGGGACTGAGGACATGAGGGAAGGAGTGAGGACATAGACAGAAGGACTGAGGACAAGAGGGAAGGAGTGAGGTCACACAGAAAGGACTGAGGACACAAGGGAAGAACTGAGGACACAAGGGAAGAACTGAGGACATGAGAGAAGGACTGAGGACACGGAGAGAAGGACTGAGGACACGAGGGAAGAACTGAGGGAACAGAGAGAAGGACTAAGGACACGAGGGAAGGACTGAGAACAGAAACGTCTGAAAGAAGAAGAAGAAATCTGGCGGCTGACCTTTAGCAGCGTGGATTAAAAAAACTGTGCTCAAAGTGGGCGGGGCAAATTGAACTTACTGTTATCATCTGACCGCCATCTCCACACCACGGTTTTACGGTCTAACTGAGCTGAAAGCATGCTAACATGCAGCCAATCACAGCAGCTGCTGGTCCCTGAGCCCGCCCCCTCTCAGGTGCAGGGCGGGGCTCAGCTGAAGCAGGTAAACAAGCGTGTTTATTTTTACCCAGTAAAACATGAGGAGAGTTAGGCTCTGCAGTCTCCTGACGACCTTCAGGGGGCGCTGTGGGGAGGAAGACGGGTTATTTTAGAAGGAGATGAAAGACAACATGAACCCTAACCCACACAGACGAGTAACGAGTGAGAGTGACACCAGATCAAAGAAGAAGACAGGAAGTGATGTCATTGTTGGTGGAGGAAACAGGAAGTGATAATCACCAAAAGAAGTGCGAGGAGCTCCGGGGAAGAGAGGGAGGTGCGTCCTGTTGTGCAGTGCTGCGGACATGAGAGGAGAGAGAGAGAGAGAGACGGCTTCAATACTGTAATTTGTATTTAAAGACTCCTAATGATATATTAATAGTTAATAAAGATGAAGTCCTGACGGCTCGCTCTGTGTCTCAACACGCTGTTTGTTTCTGGAGCGTCGTGCTGCAGACGCGTCTGAACTTGTGCCAACATCTGTCTGCACTTTATTCTCTGGTTTATTGTGATGAAAACAGGTGGAGGTGGATTACACCTGAACATACCTGTGATTTAAAAGATTCCTGTGACATGTGACGCTGCCTGAACACGCTCACAAACACTACAGAGGGTTTAAAGAACACTCACCGAGACGAGGAGGGAAGAGAGTGTGAGGGCCCAGAGGTTTCTGTAAAATCACAAAAACATTCAAATCAGATGTGACTACGAGTCCCAGAGTGCACTGCTTCAAAAGACAAACATCCAATCAGAAAGCCTGAGCAGCTTCAGGTGAGTTTATCATTCATTCAGGTTGATTTATGAGCTTTAGTGAAGACTGCTGAGGCTCATGGGAAATGTTTGTGTGAAGAGAAACTCCTACAGAGCCATTGCCGTGGTAACAAACAGGTATCTATATTCAAAGTTTAAATTCTGATACCGTGGCGATGTTAAACAGAACATCATGCTAGGTCAGTCTCAGTTGGATTTTATTTGAATATTGGCACCAACAGGCTTCCGTAGCTCACAGTGAGGATAAACAGTGTGACCTCAGGAGACTAGGTCGAAGGTCAAACACACACCGGTCTGCTGGGAGATCTACGTCATAACACCCACCCACCCAGCACATGTATGTGCTGTGACACATACATGTGCTGGGTGGGTGGGGTGGGGTGGGGTGGGGTGGGGTAGGGTGGGGGGGGTCAAACATGACAGACCCGTTTGATGTCATCGACCTTCTGGTTTTATGAAAGACGAAAACAGAGAAAATGATCTGAACAATTAACTGGAAGTGATTTATATTCTATGATGAAACAAATCAATAAAGCACACAAACAAACAAACAAACAAACAAACAAAGGTGACCTGTAGTAAACAGGTGAGGAGCAGCAGGTGACTCACCAGAGGCTTAGCCAGAGGATTTCTCAGCTTAAATGGCTTCTGAGTGTTTTTATCTGTGAAGGAACATAAAGGGTTAAGGTGACTTTTAACTCATCGTGTTGTTACTGTGAGTCTGTGATGTCCAATCAGTTAGATGTGTAGAGAGTGAAATAATGTTTAGAATTTAGACTACAGTACCCATTTTAACCACTAGGGGTCAGAGTTAACTTTTCACTTCACACTGTAAAAAGTAAATGCCTTCTTACTGCCCATGTTGGTGTTGTGGATGACCAGTTTGCTCCACATGCTGCTGCGGTCGTCCTTGTTGGAGCGAACACCGAACTCATACGGCGTGTTAGGTTTGAGGTTGTCGACAACCGTGTCGCCAGTCGGGCATGTCTGATAGATCCACTTCCTGTTCCTCTCTCTGTAGCGGATGGTATAGAACCTGAACACACAAACACAAGTATGATCCTCAGTGACAGTGTGGTTGTTTGACCACAAGGGGCAGCAGAACAAACTGGAAAACAAACATCTGATAAATGTAGAGTTTCTGGAGTTCCTCAGGGCGCTGTTATTGGTCCTCTTTTCTTTTTACCTCTTTGTTAAACAGGAAAAATATCTTTTAACCCCAAACAGTTGTGACAACACTCTCTATAAACACACCATGCACATAAATATTGACAACATTTTGAAAAAGGGGAAGAGCTTGAGAGGAGCAACACTCACTTTTCACTTTTCAAAATGTTGTCAATATTTTTGTGCAATTTAATGTAGACCGTGTGCATGAGTTTATCTGCATGTTTTGTTTACTAAAACAATAAATGAAACAATATTAGTTCAGGAGCTTGTTGAGGTTTGTTTTGATTGGACGCTCTCACCCGTCCTCCAGACACTCGTTCATTATGTTCCCCTCGTACGGCGTCTTCAGGTGGTTTCCCCAGGACAACAGCACGGCGGTAGGACTGACCGAGCCGATCACCAGATGGAGCGGCTTCTCCAGGTTCACCTTCCCTGTGCACCCAGGTGATTAAAGAGTGAGACCTCCTGTCGGCCTGAGCAGCTGTACATCTGAACAGGAAGTGAGCGGGGCGTACCTGTGCAGTGTTTCTTCACGTCATTGACCGGGATTGGCTGGACAGCCACCAGGTACTTTGGCTCTGCGTCTGAAAACACAAAAACCACATCTTCTACTCCTGCTGACATCACAGGTAGTACATCATGCACTTGAACACATCATGCACTTGAACACATCATGCACTTGAACACATCGCAGCAGCAGAGTCAGAAACATGTGACAGATGTTTCACCTCACCGGACACACACACACACACACACACACACACACACACACACACACACACACACACACACACACACCTTTTACTCTGAGTATAAACAGACTCACAGCTGCTCCTGATAATCTGACGTCCACAAAAGTTTCAAGTTTCTTATTTTCACACACACACACACACAGACACACACACACACACACACACACACACACACACACACACACACACACACACACACACACACACACACACACACACACACACACACACACACACACACACACACACACACACACACACACACACACACACACACACACACACACACACACACACAGTCAACAGAGCGGTCGAGCTGCTGACGGACGGTTCCTCCTCACAGGAAGGTAAACACCACATGACACCACAGCCCCTCCCACATTCTGTGATTGACAGGTGACCTCAGAACCCCCGCCTGTCTTACCCAGCTCCGTCTCATAGGGTTCTCCGTTCTCGGGCAGCGGGATGAACTGTTTGGAGAACATGCTGCTGCCGTAACCCAGAATGTAACCCTCCAGCTTCACGTCGGGACTCGGACGCACAAACTTCATGATGATGGTGTCGCCCGTGGCGTTAATCTGGACCTTCATGTTCTGACGCCGTACTGGACACAAGACAAGAAGAAGAAGAAGAAGAAGAAGAAGAAGAGGAAGCGGTAGTTCAGATTTAAAAAACACATTTTTAAATTTACAGAGAAAAGAAATGTTAAACATCTTGAAAACAAGGAGCTGCAGTACCCTCATAGCCCACCAGGGGGCCACACTCTGTTACAGATGTTATATGAGGAGCAGGAGGAGGATGTGGAGGAGGAAGTGGAGGAGGAGCAGGAGGAGGATGTGGAGGAGGAGGAGGAGGAGGTGGAGGAGGAGGA
>NC_089218.1:166826-190243 GCF_963930695.1 Labrus bergylta | reverse complement strand
ACCGCATGACTCCATGTGATGCACGGGTTCGATTCCCTGTGAGCTCTCGTACACTCACCTCTGGTCCTCTGTGCAGCCAAACCGCCGAGCAGCAGCGTCCCTCCCAGCAGCAGGATCAGGACCCGTAAAAAGAGAGCAACGCACGCCATGACCTCACTGGTTCAGGAGCCGAGGACGATGAAGGAGGTGAAGAAGAGGAGGATGAAGATGATGAAGAGGAGGATGAGGAGGAGCGACCTGGAGCTGACAACTTCTCTAAGCCGCTCGCCGTCTCTCGGTCGGTCTTAGGACTTGTTCAGCTGTGGGACGTCCTCGCTGTGGAGAGTCAGACCTCCACCATGCCGGCATGTATACCCTCTGCAGGTGGGCGTGGTCAGGATGACATCATCAACCTTCTCACACACTGTATACGCCTCCCTCCTCCTCTCTCTCTCTTTTTCTTCTCTCTGGACCTCAAACATGAACATGTGTGTGTGTGTGTGTGTGTGTGTGTGTGTGTCTGTGTGTGTGTGTGTGTGTGTGTGTGTGTGTGTGTCTGTGTGTGTGTGTGTGTGTGTGTGTGTGTGTGTGTGTGTGTGTGTGTGTGTGTCTGTGTGTGTGTGTGTGTGTGTGTGTGTGTGTGTCTGTGTGTGTGTGTGTGTGTGTGTGTGTGTGTGTGTGTCTGTGTGTGTGAATGTATGTGTGTGTGTGTGTGTGTGTGTGTGTGTGTGTGTGTATGTGTGTGTGTGTGTGTCTGTCTGTGTCTGTGTGTGTGAATGTATGTGTGTGTGTGTGTGTATGTGTGTGTGAATGTGTGTGTCTGTGTCTGTGTGTGTGTATGTGTGTGTGAATGTGTGTGTCTGTGTCTGTGTGTGTGTATGTGTGTGTGAATGTGTGTGTCTGTGTCTGTGTGTGTGAATGTATGTGTGTGTGTGTGTGTGTGTGTATGTGTGTGTGTGTGTGTATGTGTGTGTGTGTGTATGTGTGTGTGAATGTGTGTGTGTATGTGTGTGTGAATGTGTGTGTCTGTGTGTGTGTGTGTATGTGTGTGTGTGTGTGTGTGAATGTATGTGTGTGTGTGTGAATGTATGTGTGTGTGTGTGTGTGTATGTGTGTGTGTGTGTGTGTGAATGTATGTGTATGTGTGTGTGTGTGTGTGAATGTATGTGTGTGTGTGTGTGTGTGTGAATGTGTGTGTGTGTGTGTGTGTGTATGTGTGTGTGTATGTGTGTGTGTTTTTTTCTTTTTAATGGTTTGGTGTGTTTGATGGAGCAGCTGGAGGCAGAAACAGAGGAATGAGAGGAATGTAAATCACACACCGATGTTACAACACAAACACACAACGACACTAACGAGTGTGTCCATTAACACACACACACACACACACACACACAGAGTGTGTGGGTCACTGAGGTTCGCTCCACGTGCTCTCTCACTCAGCTCGTGAAATCAGAGCGTCCTCGGTGGCCCTCGCTGCATCAGAGCATGATGGGAAACATCACAACATCACAGAGGCCCCGCCCACATCCACCCGCTCACACGTGCACGCCGGGAGCCAGAACGCTGACATGTTTTCTCCGTGTTGAAGGGATGATGGTGAGGAAGAGGAGGGACCGTGAGGACACCAGTGTCCAATGTGTGTGTGTGTGTTAAACAAGATACAACAAGCCTCTTTTTTTTTTCTTCCTGTTCAAAGAGTCTGTAAAACTAAACACATCAAACGAGGCTCGTTAATATGAGGGGCCGTAGGGGCCAATATTCACATTTTACCACACACACACGCACGCACGCACGCACGCACGCACGCACGCACGCACGCACGCACGCACGCACGCACGCACGCACGCACACACACACACACGTGCGCGCCTGCTAATGAGGCTAATGAGGTGTTGTTACTCAGTCTGAGGAGTCTGAGGTCAAACATGTTATTTTCTGTTTCTTTATTATAATAATTATTATTTTTATTTTAACGGTCCTGGCAGATGCTCCAGATGTTCTCGGGCTCTGTGGCTCCACCAATCAAAACCTCTCTCCTTTCCAAAAGCGCCAGCGTAGATTTTCACACCACCTGCATTTGACAAAGTCCAGCGTCTCTTATATAACCTGTGTGTGTGTGTGTGTGTGTGTGTGTGTGTGTGTGTGTGTGTGTGTGTGTTTTTCAGTAAGGAAACAAAGATGCTTTTGTCTGCCCTGAGGCCTGAGACACACACAGACGTGAACACACACACACAAGACTCCCTGACCCCCCCTAACTAACCCTGACTTCCCCCCTCCTCCCCCCTCCTCCCCCCTCCCCCCCTCTCGATCTGGAAAGTGTTTGCAGATGTCGCCTGCTCGGGCGTCGTGCCACTGTGTCAGCTCGGATGGTTTCAGGTTTGGACGGCGGAGTGGAGAAGAGGAGGCTGATTTTCCACGCCAGCTTACATGAAGACAAGGTCTGTGAGGCGTGGCGAGGAGAATGATCCTCCTCCTCCCCCCCTCTCCTCCTCCCTCTCCTCCTCCTCCTCCTCTCCTCCTCCTCCCTCTCCTCCTCCCCCCCTCTCCTCCCCCCTCTCCTCCTCCCTCTCCTCCTCCCTCTCCTCTCCTCCTCTTCCCTCTCCCCCTCCTCCTAGTCCTCCTCTCCTCCTCCCTCTCCTCTCCTCCTCCCTCTCCTCCTCCTCCTCCTCCTCTTCCCTCTCCCCCTCCTCCTAGTCCTCCTCCTCCTCCCTCTCCTCTTCCTCCTCCCTCTCCTCCTCCTCTTCCACCGTTCTGAAGGAAATCCCCCAAAAGCCCAGAGAGATTTATGAAGCTGCTCATTTTACAGCTCTGTGAGGCTGCAGGTCCCTGAACACAACCATCGAAATGAAAACTACACCGACCTCGACCAATTAGTGTTCACCTCTGTCTGAGAGCATTCTAAGGCTGACATCACACACACACCTGTATACACACCTGACACAAACAAACACCTGATGGTAGGAGAGTTTTTAGTTCAAAGATGCTGAAACTGAGGAAGCAGAAAGCAATGTGTGTGTGTGTGTGTGTGTGTGTGTGTGTGTGTGTGTGTGGTGTGATGTGAGGAGGAGGAGGTGACAGACTGATAGACTCCTGCACAATGTCTAAGTTGCACAAAACATTTGTAAAGTAGGAGGAGCTTATCCTATCTAGCTCCGCCCACTTTCTTATTGTAGTTTAGCCTTTGCTCGAATCAGACCTTCTGACAACTTTCCTCATTCCTCAAACTCTGTACCTCTCCGTCAGCACACAGAGGGGGAGGGGCTCTGCTGTCCAGGTGAGCCTGACAGATGAACCCCCCCCTACGCACACACACACACACACACACACACACACACACACACACACACACACACACACACACACACACACACACACACACACACACACACACACACACACACACACACACACACACACACACACACACCTTTAGTTACACAGCAGTAAGTCAAACATTCCTCCTTCAGCCGACGATGGAAATCTAAATATTTCCTCTTTTCATCGTCTAAATTCAGCCTGACGACAAATGACATCTGTCCACAAGAAGAGGCCTCTCTCACACACACACACACACACACACACACACACACACACACACACACACACACACACACACACACACACACACACACACACACACACACACACACACACACACACACACACACACACACACACACACACACACACACACACACACACACACACACACACACACACACACAGATTAAAGAGGAATACTACAGGAGCGCTAAGGGGACAAACATCTGTATATTTTATTTCACTACGTTTTCTTGAAATGAACTAAAACAATCGACATAACAAAGATTACATAACAGTGATGAGGCCTGACCTCTGCCTCACACCTGAAATCCTCCCCATGTTCAAAACTTTATTTACACACCAGCCTGCTGTCAACAGGTCGTCATGGTGACGAGTTTAACTGACAGACGGAGAATCCCCCAAAAACAACTCGAGTCACATCCGTCCACGGTCAACTGTTTTCCCTGAAGGCCTCACAAAAGAAGATCAGACCGCTCCTGCAATCCTAAAAATCAACATTTAATCAGGTGTGAAGGCAGACGCTTACCCAGCATGCATCTCTCTGAGGTGAAGAAAGTCACAGAACAATGCAACAAGCTCAGATATAAAGTAGGGACGTGTCTGAACCAATCAGAGGTCACCTTTTCTCTCTGTAAGACAATAACTACAAAATAAAAGACAGTAAATGCACTTTGGTGGTTTTCTCATGGCTCACAAGAAGGACGGTTTATTCTGTGTTTAGATTAGACAGTTAATTCCTTTATTGTTCAATTATCTCTGGTTAGACTGCAGCGCTGGCAAACGTTAAAAAAAGGGGCGTGTAATTCTGACCATCTGTTGCTCGACAACAGGAATCACAGAGTGGACAGAAGGCAGAGAAGAAGAACAAGACTGGGAATGTTTTATAAACGAGTCAAACATGAATCAAACAAAGACTGCTATCTTTACCCGTCCTGTCAGATACTATTACATCATCAAACACAATGGTCAATCACATCCTGTTACAGATACAAGAGCACTTAATCAGCATTAAAAAAATCACATTAAGCTGCTTGAAATCCTATTTATCAAATTTATCTTCATCAAGACAAGTTAACATTCAATCCTGTCTGCACGCCAGATAAGTCCACCCTTACACTATGTTATTACAGGAAACCCTCCTATAATATCTCTTGTTATGCAGATGATACTCAGTTATATTTATCAGTTCATTCAGTCTGTTATATAAACAGGAAACCCTCCTATAATATCTCTTGTTATGCAGATGATACTCAGTTATATTTATCAGTTCATTCAGTCTGTTATATAAACAGGAAACCCTCCTATAATATCTCTTGTTATGCAGATGATACTCAGTTATATTTATCAGTTCATTCAGTCTGTTATATAAACAGGAAACCCTCCTATAATATCTCTTGTTATGCAGATGATACTCAGTTATATTTATCAGTTCATTCAGTCTGTTATATAAACAGGAAACCCTCCTTTAATATCTCTTGCTACGGCAGATGATACTCAGTGATATCCATCACAGATGAAACCAATCAGATCACTGGGAAAGTCAGGATGATAGTGTAAAAAATAATGTTATTTTATTTTAGAAAAATGGGACTGTCACTCACACATCATCAGTTCTTGTTATTGTCTCGTTGGTGAAATTAAACATAAAAAACAAAAAAACACAACAATAAAGGAAGAGAGAGCCCTGGCCAGCACACAAACATATAGAACAGAATAGAATAGAATAGAAATCTATGAATACATCAATCATTTGATTTGACCATTATTGACAGACGGGCATGTTTTAGGGAGAGAGACGTCTGATGATGTTATAACCAGGGGGGAGGGGTCTAAAAAACAGAATAAAAACAGCATCTAAACATAGAACAACAAATATCAGCTGTCTGTCTACTGGAATATTAATCTACAATCAGGATGGTTGAGTTTAAAATATTCAAGTTAAAGAGACGAAGGAATAAAAATAGTGTTTTTTTATTGGCTGTAAATAAAGTTTGATTTTGGGTTCTGATTCATCCGTTACATGGCTTCTTGGTCTGAACCAGGTTAGCATGAGGGTTACAATCTGGAGATCAAAGAGATAAGGTCATACTTGTGGTAAGGACTAACATTAACAACATAATATTTAGTGGAAACAAAACACTTCCCAAGAATCTTCCCAGATGATCTGTCAATCATGAAACAGACAACATGACGCCTCTGTGTTGGGTAGCACCAAACATTCGTACGAATCTACCTCAGATGTCTTGTTAGTGGTCAGAAGAGTGAAAGTATTAATGATGTTGCTTTTCAGGTTTCTGTGGCTAACTGTTAGCATGTTAGCACCCATAGGAGTTCCTCATTTGATGACCACAGCTGATAGGTAGATCGTACGTATTTAACACTGACAGGCTACACATGTGCTAGCATGAGCTAACACTCCAGCTCTGACTGATAAATGTAAACATTAATGTGAAGGAGGCGGAGCCCTGCATGTCTGTCAGCTGCTGATTGATGGATATAATCTCTGAGTTTCTACACGTGTCCCAAAGAAGCTAACAAAGCGATGAAGGCACAGTGAGGAGGAGCGCTGTCCGCTGTGAGTGGCCCCGGAAACAACAACGAGTAGGAAAATGTAGAATGGAAAAATATGAACCAACAACAGAGATCCCTCACAGGATCGTCCAGAGACACATCATCAGCAACAACCCTTCAGCAGAGAGGAGTTTCATACCACAGAGGAGGTCAAAGGTCAGACAGAGGTACTCAGCAGTGAGTAAGTGTTTACAGGTGGAAATCACAGGTAAAGGGAAGAGGTGGAGGCAGTGCAGAGGTCAGAGTTCAGCGTGAAAACAGGCTCAAAGTGTCCAAAGAAAAGAAACTCCCAAACGTCCTACAGTGTCGTCACCTTCACCTCCAGCCGAGTGGATCCGGAGTGTTGAGGCCTCCTCCTCCTCCAGGGGTCAAAGGTGAAGGCAGGATTCTGTAGACACACAGGTGAGGGTCAGAAGCATCATCACAGCACACCTTCAGTCAGACAACACAGCTCCCAGAGCATCATGGGAGAAATGTGGTTGATGATTTTTAAAAGCTTCAGAGTCCATATCAACATCTGCTGAGGCTCATGGGATGTGTAGTGTGCTGAGAGTTTAACATGTGGAATAAATCAACAAAAATGGAACCTGACACTCGTACCTGGAGCTGGGCGACTTGGGGGGGGGGGGCTGTTTATGTGGTCGAGCTTCCTCTCCTCTCCAGGAATCTGCTCCACAAAACACAGAACATCACATTAGTGTGGGGGCTTTTGGCTGGCGGAGAAGTGGTCCGGACTGAGGACGTCCAAACCTCAAAGAGAGGCAGAAACTAAACAAAGGATGATTCCAACATAAACAGACGAGTGGAAAGAGGACGGAGCCTTCCTGTTTGTGTTTCTGCACATTGTTTGTTTGGTGATCTGATGCTGCGCGGGCAGCCTCTCCAAACCTCGGAGCTATTTTTAACACTTCCCTTCAGTTTGTTTAAGACAGACTCTGGTCTGGTCTGACGGTCAGATCCACACGAGCCCTTCTGTTACACATCCACTTATCGATAACTTTCTAAGAGTCCACATCGTCTTCCTGGAAACAGACGAGTCGGCTTTAAAATAAAAACAGGCCGTCTGTCGGTCTCGGGTCTGAGGAGGTTTTTCTTTAACAGGTGGAGGTGTCGTCTGAGACCTGGCTCACCTCTCGGCTTTAGACCCCCCCACAGACAGTCGATAATCCCCACACAGCTCAGAGAGAGAGAGGGACAATCTGATTGGTTAGCGAGCAGGAAGTAAAGGCTCCTTGCTGTCTATGGAAGCCTGTCAGTGCCAGGATGAATGAAATCAGAGTGTTTCATGATTTCATGTTTGACACTTTGTATTTGTTTCATAATGTCAGCTAACTTTATTACTGAAGCATTTTAAATACTAATGAATCTAAAAGTCTTTCCTGATCCTCCTCCTTCTGACCAGCTTTCAAACACTCACACTTGAGTCTGTCGCACAAAGTGGGCAAAGTGCTGATCTCTGGAGCACAGCTCAATGATCCTCAGACGCTCCTGGATCTCCTGCAGAGAAAACAAAAACATGTTTATGTCACTCCGGCTGCAAGGTCGCGAGAATAAAGAGGAGGAGGAGCTAAAAATGCTGCAAACCTCCGGCTAAGCCAACAACAAATGTCACAACACTTGACCCATAGAGTCAAGGGGAATTTACTAAGGGTCAGACAAACAACAACAAGGAGAGACAGGAAACACTGAACGTACATGAAAACATGTCAACAAACTAAACACAGCTTCCTCCTTCCACGTGTCTGACAATGTTCACTTTCAAATATGGCTGACTTCATTTGAATATACAAACTATCAAAAGGTTTCTGCTTGAAGGACGGATACCATCAGGACCAGAGACGGTACAGATATGGAACATTACTCCTGTATGCTGACGACTCTCTGCTCTATGTCATCAATCACTTCTTCTTCTCTCTAATGAATGTGTGTCAGACAGATATGAACATTACTGCTGTATGCAGACGACTCTCTGCTCTATGTCAACAATCACTTCTTCTTCTTCTCGCTAATGAATGTGTGTCAGACAGATATGGAACATTACTCCTGTATGCTGACAACTCTCTGCTGTATGTCAACAATCACTTCTTCTTCTGCTTCTTCTCTCTAATGAATGTGTGTCAGACAGATATAAACATTACTCCTGTATGCTGACGACTCTGTGCTCTATGTCAACAATGACTTCTTCTTCTGCTTCTTCTCTCTAATGAATGTGTGTCAGACAGATATAAACATTACTCCTGTATGCTGACGACTCTGTGCTCTATGTCAACAATGACTTCTTCTTCTGCTTCTTCTCTCTAATGAATGTGTGTCAGACAGATATAGACATTACTCCTGTATGCTGACGACTCTGTGCTCTATGTCAACAATCACTTATTCTTCTTCTTCTCTCTAATTAATGTGTGTCAGACAGATATGAACATTACTCCTGTCTGCTGACGACTCTCTGCTCTGTCAACAATCACTTCTTCTTCTTCTTCTCTCTAATAAATGTGTGTCAGACAGATATGAACATTACTCCTGTCTGCTGACGACTCTCTGCTCTGTCAACAATCACTTCTTCTTCTTCTCTTTAATGAATGTTTATCAGACAGATATGAAACATTACTCCTGTCTGCTGACGACTCTCTGCTCTATGTCAACAATCACTTCTTCTTCTTCTCTCTAATAAATGTGTGTCAGACAGATATGAACATTACTCCTGTCTGCTGACGACTCTCTGCTCTGTCAACAATCACTTCTTCTTCTTCTCTTTAATGAATGTTTATCAGACAGATATGAAACATTACTCCTGTATGCAGACGACTCTCTGCTCTATGTCAACAATCACTTCTTCTTCTTCTCTCTAATGAATGTGTGTTACCTCTTTACTGAGCGTGGTGTTCTGGTAGATTTGTTGAATCTCCTCACTGCTCAGGTCTTTCATGACGTCGGTGCTAACCGAGCTGCTGAACTGCAGCGCCTCGTCGTCATAGCGACGGTAGTACTGAGCGGAGACTTGGTCGCTCTCAAACATGGGGTTAAACTTGGTGGCTCGCTCCAGCGTGGGCACACTGTCACCCCGTCTGAAACAGACACACACTCATGTTGAACACATCATCATCAGACCAGCTCAGGTCTTCATTCTTTAAAACACAAAGTGAATAAATTAATCAGGTGAGTGTGATGCTGACCTCAGCGGATCCTCGCTGTCCTCGCCATCGTACTGCTCTCGCAGCGTCCGGGCCAGGAAGAAGATGATTCCTCCAGCCACCAGCAGGAACCCGACCACCGAGACAATGGCGATGCCGACCACCAGTGGCTCAGAAACGTACTCCTCACAGTGTTCACCACGGTACCACCAGTTCTCCCCAACACGACACCTGAAACAGAAGACACGGGTTGGAGTCCCGGAGTCAGCGCCAACAGGAAGTCAAGCAGTAAGCTCTCAGTCCTGAAGGTGTCTTTGAGCAACTACAGGGTTCTTCTTCCTCCCCAACACACAGTGATCATGAGAAACACTCCTCTATGTACCTTTAAGAACAGAAGGCTCCTCCTACCTGCAGATGGCGCCCTTGCCTGTGATGATGTCACACTTGCCGTCATTGAGGCAGAAGTCGCTCTGCACCTCGCAGACGCTCTGACACGGCAGGCCGTCCACACTTAGGTACCCGGGGTCACAGACACATTCAGCCTCCCCTGACCACTGATTGACCATACACCTGGAAAACTCGTTACACGCCTGGAACTTACACGGGTCGGCCCGATCACCTGAGGTCGGCATGGAAACAGAAGAAGAAGAAGAAGAGGAGACTCAGTTAGGGCGGGGCTAGCTGTGACTGACAAGTGCAACCATGGCAACCTAACAAAGTATTGTTCCATGTTTTGTGTTAAGAAGCTCTAGCTCCGCCCTCTTGTCCATATATGGTCATATCCCTGCTCTGAATGAATCAGCTTTACCAGCTGTTCCTCCTCCTGATCAGCAGGTCAGCTCAGGTGCTCCATCAGGTGATCAGGACGCGAAAAAAAAAGAGAGGGAGAGTCAGCTGATTGTCAGGAGCTCCTCTGATTGGCTCAGAGAGACTAGAGAACTCTGCTCTCATTGGCTCCTGTTCAAATAGATAAAGATATAAAAAGAGTGAAACCGCCTCCAATCAGACGCCATGTTGGCTCAACTCTCTGAGAGTCAGTGAGTGCTGCTGCTCACGTTCCTACCAGACAGATAATCCAGGTATTAGTTCACACACACACACACACACACACACACACACACACACACACACACACACACACACACACACACACACACACACACACACACACACACACACACACACACACACACACACACACACACACACACACACACACACACACACACACACACACACACACACACACACACACACACAGTCAAATAATCTCTGTTTGCAGATAAAAATATGAACAGGATTAAGCTGTGAGCCTTCACAGGAAGCTTCATCGTCTTCACTTCCTGTTTGGAGTTCGGTTTCACATGAAGTGTTTTTTTAAAGGTCTTCACTGAGACACAGGATGGAGGGTTAGGGTCCTCTCTCCTCCCCAGGGTGAGAGAGAGTGGGGCAAGTGACACGTGGGAGAGTACCTGAACCTGAACCTGGACCGCCCACCTGGAGGACCACAGACTCTGCACATGAGGCGCACACACTAACCACTAAGCCACCAGCTGAGTAAACTGAAAACTTTCCATGCAATGTGCTGTCACGTCTTCAACATGTGTCACACAGATGAGCGCTCGCTGCTGACACGTGTCACATAAACAGCGTCCCCTTAAGACTCTGACTTCCTGTTTCACTGCTCTTTGGCTTCTCTTCCTCTCCTGATGAGTTTAAACGTCCTACCTGACTCCACGTCCAGAGAATACTTGTCGATGGCGAGGTTCATGGTCTGGTAGGCAGTGTTAGCGAAGTCCTCCAGGATGAGGTAGACCACGTTGGTGACCCCGCTGGGGACCGGTTTACCGAACCTCATCCTGCTGTTCACCACGATGCTGCCGTTCCTGAAGTTCAGGATCTCCAGGTTCTGGAAGTTGTTGAGGTTGGACTGAAGGTAGGGGACGAGCTGAGGACAGAGAGGTCGTGTTAAAACACTTTGAATCTTTTTCTTTTTGTTCACTCAGATCGTTTCTCACCAGCTGGAGGAAGCGTTGCTCCAGAGCTTTGTACTCAGACGAGCTCTTGTTGAAAAGGTCCATGGAGAACGCCATGTTGGTCACACGGAGCCTGAAGAACACCATCAGGTCTCTGCCGGCCGGCGGGGTCGGTACTGCTATGGCGTAGCCTTCAGATCCCTGAGTCCCACTGGAGAACCCGCTGCTGTCGCTCTCCGTCGCCCCCCCGACGCCGTACGGGAACACGTCGAAGCTGACATCGATGGCGGGCATGTCGGGATAATCAAAGTCCATCGGGTGGATTCTGGTGTGGTTGACTCTCTGACTGGAAGACGTTTGGAGAATCTCGTTATCTGACTCAGTTTCAGGAGAATCCGTCACCATGGTAACCAGATCATGGTCCCTCACACCTGGTGACTCAGGAGAATCTTCAGAGTCGTTTGCGATCAGCAGAGGGAGGTCTGTGATTAGACGACTGACTGGGACTCTGTCGTTGTCCTCGTGGTTTGGGGGATCTTGGTGAACCAGGTCCTCGTCCTCTGGAGCCGCATCAGACACTCGAGTGAAAGGTGAGTCCTTTTCAGGCGAGTGTTCGATGCCGTGGTCTAAACCGACAGAGGACACGAGGGGCGGAGCAGCAGTCGTCATGGTGACCACAATGACCTCATCCTCCATCAAGTCCTGGATGAGCGTTGGACCTGGAGTCGTCTCAGGATCAGAGACTCCGATGTGCTGCTCATCCAAAACCTCCACCTCGTTGTGGTCCTCAGACTCTGGTCTGTCTGGTGTTTGTTCAGGGACAAGGTCTGGACTAGAGTCAGAAGGAGGATCTGTTTCCTCTTCAGGAACATCTTTCTCCTCTGTAGACTCTCCTGCTAACAGAAGCTCTGCTGGTGCCCCCTCAGTGGGATCTGCATAAACAGGAGTCTCAGGAGTCCAAAATTCAGGTTCAGGATCCTCAGTGACCCCGGGTGTCTCTGGTCCTAAAAGAGAGTAGTCGTCATAGATACCAGACGCCTCCACAGGCTGCACTGATGCCATAGTTCCTTCAGGTGAGAACACCGGGGCTTCAGTGGTTGTAGAGTATCGAGGGGCAGTGCTGATGTGGGGTGTAATCAGAACCTGGTCCAGGTCCGGTTTGGCAAAGCCCTGGTCTGGCACAGACTCCTTTAAAACAGGAAGTGATGTCTGCAGAGGTGGAGTCACGAAATCCTCCTCCTCATTGGTTAGAGGCTCTGACCCAGCAGCCTCCAGGTCCTCAGTCTCCTCCAGGTCCTCGGTCTCCTCCAGGTCCTCGGTCTCCTCCAAGTCCTCGGTCTCCTCCAGGTCCTCGGTCTCCTCCAGGTCCTCGGTCTCCTCCAGGTCCTCAGTCTCCTCCAGGTCCTCGGTCTCCTCCAGGTTGCCATCGCCATCATCCTCAGAGAGTTCAGAGGCCTCTGCAGCACGCCACGACCACACATCATATCCTGGGCCATCTCCAGAGAAACCAGAGCCCGATCCCTGGTCCACGTCAGAGTCTGGTTTAACCAGCAGAGGGGGGGTGGCAGGACTCAGCATGTGGTCCCCGTGGGGGTGTTGGTCCTCTGCAGCGTTGTTGAGGAGGAAGCCTTCATCTTCAACGTTCACAGGATCTGAAAACCAATCAGAAGACAGAGATGAATGCCTGAGAGAGCAGAAGAAGAAGAAGATCCATGACATCATCAGCCAATCACAGACTCACGCTCTGGAGCCGCCGCCTCCGGGTCCACGCTCTGCTCGCCGGCAGTGGGAGGAGCCGCGCTCTCGTCAAACATGAAGACATCATTCTCGCTGACCTCCACGCTTGGAACGCCTTTCCACGGGTCCAAGGGATCAAACAGGAAGTCCTCTTTCTTCAGGAAGACCGGGCTGCTGTCGGGCTCGTGACTCGGAGCGTCAGGAGGGCGCTCTGCAGCAAGGACGTTATCCTGAACGACCAATCACATGTTAGAGACAGTGACGCACGGCGTGAAGGTGAATGAATGAACATGAGATCAAACTCACCATGTTGTTGTGGGCGTGGTCAGTCCGGCTGGTCGGTTTCACATCAGGTAACAAGTTCTCCACTGCAGAGAGAGTCGCCATCACTTACTGCTCTATGACATCATCACTTACTGCTCTATGACATCATCACTTACTGCTCTATGACATCATCACGTACCGTTCTCCTCCTGCGTCCCTAGGCTGCTGTTGCTCATGAAGTTGTCTTTGTGCAGTGCCTCAGTGATGTAGTTCCTGAAGTCGGTGATGGTGTAGACCACGGTGGGCTGCTCGGGGGCCGTGGGATAGTTCTTCTCCACCAGGGTATTCTGCAGAGAGATGAAGTCTAACGTGTCGTTGACGACGCCACCACCGCTGTCCACCTCCAGAGTCAGAGCATAGTGAACCAGGACCACCAGACCCCTGAAAAGAGGAGTCAGATCAAAACAGCAGCGCACTTTAAAAGGAGGGTAAGGATGCTTTCATCAGAACAGAGAGCATGCTGGATGTGACATCACTTCCTCCCTTACTTCCTGCTTCACCTCAGATCAACTGTTTCCCTCAAACTCTTTAGCAGCTGCTCGGCTCGCTGCACAGTTCAGCTGAGTTAAAGCTCAGGAAGCCAGGTTATCAGTGAGGGGGGAGAAGAGGGGTGAGGGGTTCCTGGAGAGAGAGGCGAGGGGGGGGAGGGGGGAGAGGTGGGGTGAGGACATTGAGCCTGTTGTAAGCCTCTGACAGTAATCCTGCGGCGGCTGCAGGTGGCCGCAGAGCAGCGAGGGGCTGATCCCACTTAAGAGCTGAAGACGATTGTTAAAGACATTAGAGGGAAACTGGAGCAGCCGGGGGCAGGTGAAAGGGGCTTTAAGGGGGGGGGGGGGGGGGGCAGTCTGGTGGAGGTGAGGAAATCCTTCATTTACACTTTACAAGGTACACCTGTGTGTGTGTGTGTGGGTTCTGATATACACACACACACACAGGTAGAGCTAAAGTGACAAACAACAGATGGCAGAGGCAGCAGCAGACAAACAGTTTCACACTCACCTCTCCAGGTCCTTCTGTGGCCTGACAACACAAATCAAAAGAATAATCAGACTTCCCATTGGACAGTTGAGTCACATCAGGAGATCCTCACACAGAAACTCTTGGTCTACCTGAACTCCAGGATTTGGACCTTCTTGAAGCCTGGCAGCCTCTCGAAAGCGTCTTCAACCTGGAGGGGAAAAAGGTTGGATTAGGACTCCTGAGTCTGTTGATGTGTTGTCTTCTGCTTTCAGAGACTCGTCTAAGCCCCATCAACAACATGGGGTCGAGTGGTCCATGTTCAAAGACTTGGTCCAAGATGCTGAAGACTCTGGACATTGTTGGGCTGTCTTGGCTGTCACGCCTCTTTAATGTTGCGTCAGACCGGGCGGTAGTTTCCATTTTTAAAAAGGGGAGGCCGGAGAATCAGGGTACCAGCCTAAGCCTCCTGGGGAAAGTCTACTTTAGGGCGCTGGAGAGGAGGCTACAGGACCAACAGTTCTGATTGTGTGTCCTGGCCGTGGGACAGCAGACCCGCTCTTTACCCTCACAGAACCTCTGTGCAGCTCATCTCTTATGTTGTTCTTATAATAAATAATAAATGTCTCTGTTTATGGACTGTGCAGCTCATCTCTTGTATTTGGAATTAAATAAACTTTTATCTCTGCTGCAGCTCCTCTTTGTTTTTGTGCTATAGCCAAACTCCTGCTGTTTCTATTAGCCTTGTTATCCACTTCATATTCCCTCGTTAAAGCCCCTGACCCCGACTCTTTGACCATAAACTGACTCCCCGCGTCACTAACGGTGGAGCTGAGCCTGAAAAGCTCCCGACGGTTCGGCAACACCGGAGAGCTCGGGTTTCCTGGCATGGTTTGTTTTTCCAGCAGTTCAGTGAGTCACAGCTCTGAGTGTTCAGATCTGATGTGATCCAGGGATGTCAAACTGAGACTTCCAGCGTGAAGAGAGTTAGCGGCTGAAAAACAGGAGAGGCCTTTAAAGCAGAGCCAAGATCCTGAACGATCATGGGAAGAAAGCCCAGCAGAGGCCAGCTGTGACGTCAGAGAGACAAGGAGCCGCTCTGTGAATCATCTGATCCTCCAAAACAACAACATGAACAACATGATCCTCTGGTTACTACATCCTGTGAGTCTCTACTGGACTTTCTTTCGTAGTTAGAGTGAATCAGCTCCGTCAGCCCCCCTGCAGCAAGATCGAGCGCTTTGTAAAAACATTCAAATGGTTAAGATTCAAACTTTTTTTTGGTATTATTTGAGGCATTTTACCTCAGTCTGAATGGTATCCTGTTAGCTTTGTGCATCTTTAAACTTAGCATATGCTAAAGTGTTAGCTCTGTGCATCTCTAAACTTAGCATAGGCTAAAATTTTAGCTCTGTGCATCTTTAAACTTAGCATATGCTAACATGCTAAAGGGAGGTAAAATCGTGATGGTGAGGAATAAATCATCCCAGACTCAGTAAAATGGTGAAAAGCTTTACAATGGGGGTGCAGATGGTCTCAAATGGTCTCAGACTGTCTCACCCTGCGTGTGAAGTGTCTGGCGAGCTGCTGGTACTGGAAGCTGCCTGGGTCTCTCAGGGCGTCGTGGTATGTTTCTCCTCTCAGCTTGATACTCAGGTCCACCACGTGGTCCTTCAGAAGTCGAGGGGGCCACAGCATGGTGTTGTCGATCTCGTTTCCAATCTGAAGGGACAAACAGGTCTACGTTAGGTTCTGGAAGGTCTATGTTAGGTTCTGATAGGTCTACTTTAGGTTCTGACAGGTCTACTTTAGGTTCTGGTAGGTCTACTTTAGGTCCTGATAGGTCTACATTAGGCTCTGATAGGTCTACATTAGGTTCTGATAGGTCTACATTAGGCTCTGATAGGTCTACATTAGGTCCTGATAGGTCTACTTTAGGTTCTGATAGGTCTACTTTAGGTTCTGATAGGTCTACATTAGGTTCTGACAGGTCTACATTAGGTTCTGGTAAGTCTACTTTAGGTTCTGATAGGTCTACTTTAGGTTCTGGTAGGGCTACATCAGGTTCTGGTAGGTCTACTTTAGGTTCTGGTAGGTCTACATTAGGTTCTGGTAGGTCTACTTTAGGTTCTGGTAAGTCTACCTTAGGTCCTGATAGGTCTTTATTAGGCTCTGATAGATCTACATTAGGTTCTGGTAGGTCTACTTTAGGTTCTGGTTAGTCTACTTTAGGTTCTGGTAGGTCTACATTAGGACTGGTTTCTATGACTGGTTTTGCTTACAGAGCTGGCTGTCTCTTGCTCCAGTCTAAAGCCGTTGTTTCCCAGTAAGTCTTGGTCCACCTCGTCGGTCAGCTCAGGGATGTTGCTGGCATCGTCCTCCACGATGTTCCTGGTGGTCAGCTCCTCAGAGACCCCGGGGGTGGGCTCTTCTGGTAGGGCATCCGAAGTGACTTCATGAAGAGATGCGTCGTCTGTAGGAGCCTCGGTCAGGATCTCGTTATCGTCATCAGAAGGGATGCTCTCTGAGACAACATGGACACTTTGCACTCCACCTTCATCAGGTGTGACCTCCTGGACAAGTTCAGCTCCTCCCACATCGGTCTCTGGATCAACACGAGTCCTGTCTTCACTTGGAGCCTGGGAGAACCATTCAGCTTCCTGTGTTGGCTCCTCCTCGCTGCTCTCTGGTGGTAGTACTTCCTCTGAGGGTTCTGGATGTTCCAGCTTTACCTGTGGTTCAGGTGTTTCCTCCTCCTCAGTCTCAGGAAGTAATCCCTCTGAGTCCTCGGGAACCACTATGACGACTGGGGTGAGGTCTTCATCATACTCTGGATGAGTCTCTGGGATGAAAACTTTGGCTGCATCTGGTTTGAAAATTTCTACTTCCTGGGACTTCTCCTCAGATGGTACGGCAGGATCTGCTTTCTCCTCATTGGTCAAAACTTCCGGTTCATCTGTGTTTTCTGTCTCTGTTGGAGGTTCTCTCACATGTTCTGTTTCAGGTTCTGGTTCTTTCGGCTCCACAGTCTCTACAGTCTCTCCTTCAGACTCTGGTTCTGTAACCACCTCCTCTGCAGGTTCAGTAACATCCATTCCCTCTTCTTCTTCAGGTTCTCCTGGTGTCTCAGCTGGTTCTACTCCTTCATTGGGGTCTCCTGGAGTCTCAGCTGGTTCTAGTCCTTCAGTGGATTCTCCTGTTGTCTCAGCATGTTCTACTCGTTCAGTGGGGTCTCCTGGAGTCTCAGCTGGTTCTACTCCTTCAGTGGGTTCTCCTGTTGTCTCAGCTGGTTCTAGTCCTTCAGTGGGTTCTCCTGGTGTCTCAGCTGGTTCTCCTCCTTCAGTGGGTTCTCCTGGTGTCTCAGCTGGTTCTACTCCTTCAGTGGGTTCTCCTGGAGTTTCAGCTGGTTCTACTCCTTCAGTGGGGTCTCCTGGAGTCTCAGCTGGTTCTACTCCTTCAGTGGGTTCTCCTGTTGTCTCAGCAGGTTCTACTCCTTCAGTGGGTTCTCCTGGAGTCTCAGCTGGTTCTACTCCTTCAGTGGGTTCTCCTGTTGTCTCAGCTGGTTCTACTCCTTCAGTGGGTTCTCCTGGAGTCTCAGCAGGTTCTACTCCTTCAGTGGGTTCTCCTGGTGTCTCAGCTGGTTCTCCTACCTCTGCTGGTTCTCCTGGTGTCTCAGCTGGTTCTCCTACCTCTGCTGGTTCTCCTGGTGTCTCAGCTGGTTCTACTCCTTCAGTGGGTTCTCCTGGAGCCTGCGTGTTGTCAGCTGGTGTTAGCGGTCCTTCATACGTGATTACTGTTTCTTGAAGAGGTTCTTCTTGTTCTTCCATGTCCTCCTCTGCCGTCTCATCAATGACATTCTCATCCAGCTGGTCCACATCAGTCACTGTCGTCTCTTCAGCAGCTTCAGAAACATCTGATTGGTCTTCCTGTTTCCCAGAGGTCTGACCATCTTCAGCTCGCTCCTCGGTCCACAGCTTGGTCACGCCTTCAGCTGGAGCTTCAGCAGCAGGTTTGGGAGACACCGGCTGACCTGACACTGCAGCTGTGACCGACTCAGAATCAGGGAATCTGGTGGGTTTAAGAAGAACCACCACAGCAGCTTGAGTGACAACTTCTTTCACAGCGACCTCTGATGGAGGCTCCTCCCCTTCAGGAGTTGCTTCCTTGATCCCATCAGGACTCAGAACACCCACATCTTCAGGGACAATCCCTTTGTACACTGAAACCTTGTTGTCTGATGTTTCTGGAACTCTTATGTCTCCGTCCTCTTCCTCCCTGACCCCGACAGAGCCGACGGCGGCCGCAGGAACAGCGGTCAGATCCACAGGTTCATCAGGAGACAATGTTATTGGTCCTTCAGATGGAGAGAAGGGCGGAGTCCAAGCTGTCAGGCCAAAGCCTGGAGGAAGGTCCAAGATCTCTTCTTCCCCTTAAAAGAAAGACAAAGACAAATTCACTTCAAGAGACAGGAAGTAGCTCGAAGGAGGCGTGTGATGCAGCGTGAAGGGTCACGCAGGTTGCCATGTGGTGGACACTGAAGCTTCAGTGTTTAGCCAGCTCTGCATGGGTCTGTAAACCTTTCTGCCTTCTAACCTCTCCAGTATTGATCCTAGTTTGAGCGCCAGGTGTGTTTACCTGCTTCACTTAGAGCTCCTCCTCTCGTGTCTTCAGTTTGTGTTTCAGAGCTGCAGGACAGAAAACACAGTTTCCACATCATGACATCATACAGGTGTGCACATGTGATGATCAGAAACACCTGCTCAGGTGTACAAAGCTTCTTTTAAAGGGGAACATCAGTAAATAGACATCTGATGTTCCCCTTTACAATGCAGCTGCAGACAAACCACAGCACCGTGAGAAGCAAGCAAACCAACAAACAAACAAACAAACAAGCAAACCAACAAACAAACAACAAACAAACAAGCCAGTGGTAAACACAAACACTGACGGTACACCTCCTCTTCTAACTGGTGAAATGAAATCTAAATGTCTTTGTGTGTGGATGTGTTTGTGCTCTGACTCCAGGTCAGCTGCTCAGGTGAGTTACCTGCATGGAGGCGGGCCTGAGGTGATGGGCACACTGCAGCAGGTGATAGAACACAGCACAGGGGGCGTGGTTACACATTGAACACAGTAGAGTTAATACTGAACGAGGTTGTTCAGGTATGAACAGGTAGAGTGATCATGTGATTATGTGACCGTGTGATAATGTGACCGTGTGATCATGAGACAATGTGATAATGGGATCATGTGACCCTATGATAATGTGATCATGTGACCGTGTGATAATGTGACCGTATGATCATTTGATCAGGTGATAATGTGATCATGTGACCCTATGATAATGTGATCATGTGACCGTGTGATAATGTGACCGTGTGATCATGAGACAATGTGATAATGGGATCATGTGACTGTAACAGAGTTTCCACTGACCTGCTCATCTCGGCCACCTTCCCCACTCTCTGAAACACACAAACGCAAAAACATGAGCACATCACACACACGCTCGCACGCACGCACGCACCCACACACGCACACACACACGCACACACACACACACACACACACACACACACACACACACACACACACACACACACACAGAAAGGTCACACAGGTGTACTCACACTCCTGATGAGGTCAGCGTGCTCCTCTGATTGGCTGAAGAAGCTCCCGATGTCCATGACGCTTATTGATCCGTCCATACAGCGACTCACCCAATCCTGATACTCATCACGCTCGGGGAGGCGGTCCCAAAAGATCTTATAGGCCTCCCACACGGTCTCCTGACACACTGAAACACACACACACAGGTAACTGACACACTTAAACACACACACAGGAGAGACAGGACTCCGTCAGAACAAGGCGCCTCGTGCTGGCCCTTTAAGAAGGTGGTGTTAGTGCAGCTCTGACCTCCTGACAGCACGCTGACTGTAAGCTGGTTAGTCCATTTGGATCAAACACCTCCAGTGTTACTGAGACAACCAGGAAGCAGAGAGGAAGTGAAAGAAGCACACGTACCTCTCAGGTGGAAATAGTTGAGGTGGTTGGCGACCGCCTGGTCCACGGTCTCCTGAGTGCACATCTTGACTCCGCTGGGAAACAGAACGTCTCGTTTCCTACGAGATAACGCCGTGTGGCGTCGGTAAAGAAGCTGATCGGAGTCTGACAAAAGTTTAGACCGCTCCTCCAAATCCACCGTCCAATCACCAGAGGCGTCTGGAGAAAACCAAAGATCAGAGACAATCACAAACGCACAACAATAACAATCACATACGCACAACAATCACAATCACATACGCACAACAATCACATATGCACAACAATCACAATCACACACGCACAACAATCACAATCACATACGCACAACAATCACATACGCACAATAATCACAATCACATACGCACAACAATCACAATCACATACGCACAACAATCACAATCACATACGCACAATAATCACAATCACATACGCACAACAATCGCAATCACATACGCACAACAAGCACAGACGCGCAACAATCACATACGCACAATAATCACAATCACATACGCACAACAATCACAGACGCACAACAATCACATACGCACAACAATCGCAATCACATACGCACAACAAGCACAGACGCGCAACAATCACATACGCACAATAATCACAATCACATACGCACAACAATCACAGATGCACAACAATCACATACGCACAGCAATCAGACGCACAACAATCACAGAATGCTGCAGTACTTTTACTGTGACACTTGAATGCATCACAGCGAAAATGCTGCAGTACTTTTACTGTGACACTTGAATGCATCACAGAGAGAATGCTGCAGTACTTTTACTGTGACACTTGAATGCATCACAGAGAGAATGCTGCAGTACTTTTACTGTGACACTTGAATGCATCACAGAGAGAATGCTGCAGTACTTTTACTGTGACACTTGAATGCATCACAGAGAGAATGCTGCAGTACTTTTACTGTGACACTTGAATGCATCACAGAGAGAATGCTGCAGTACTTTTACTGTGACACTTGAATGCATCACAGAGAGAATGCTGCAGTACTTTTACTTTGGTAATTGAACTACAGGAAGTTGTTTAATTTGACTTTCCTGCATTAATCTTTTTGACTCAGATCTTTGCAGCTGAATGACTCGTGGCTCTGAGTTCAACACGATAATGATTTGATTAATTGATTAATGAGTCATAATGACAGCGTCACACTCGTACCTGAGTCTGTGTAGATGTACGGTGACAGCAGCAGGGCCCCGAACGCCCACAGCACCATCCTCCCTCTCTCTCCAAACATTTCCTTGAAGATCTGTTGGTCCAGCAGCCGGACTCACTCAGTTTGACGTTCCTCGTCTTCAGCTCATCTGGCACGCCGTCTCACAGCCGTCCATCCAGCGCTCCACCTGCCATCACTTTTCAAATGGGTTAAGGGTTAGGGTTAGATTCCTGTTCCAGGAGGGTGGACAATGGTCTTGACGAGGGGGCGCCGTGCTGCTCCTCGCTCCCTCTCAGGTGAGCAGATGGGACTTTGGAGCTGTGGAGATTTTTTCTCTTTGCTTTAATCCTATTTGTTAAGCTGCTGGAGGATGCCTGTCGAGCCGCGGCACAGGCTGCAGCGGGTCGCTGTCACAGAGGGAATCGAACACTCTGAAATAAAACACACTCAAAGAAACCTGAGAGAAACTTCACGGATGAACTTTTGATTAAATATCAATCGAGACCCGGTTTGAGTCCCACCTGTTTCTACCTGTGCTCTACTGCAGATACACAAGGGTTAATATCCCATGATTCACCAGGGCAAGTGACGCTACTGGAGTCTGATCCAAAAACCTGTCAGACTGATCAGCGACCTGCAGCTTTGATTTCACATCCAATCAAACATGGAGGTGACCAAAGTCAGTGTTCAGAGATAAGAACCAATCAGAAATATCGTTTCACTTCCTGTTATTCACAACGAGTGCAAACTGCCTGAAATGTGCAAATATGTTGGAGACATTAGGAGAAAAGGGAGGAGCCAGAAATCAACCAGCCAATCAGTGGAGGTGATCCTGAGTGCATCATTTGATTGATGAGTATCAGAGTCAGAGTCGCTCATGATGGTCCAGGTGGTCCACACTGAGACTGGATTACCTGAGACACTCTGAGAGGTCACATGATGCTTTAAGAGGTCAAAGGTCACAGTGAAGCTGCCTTAAACTGGACTCCAGTGTTCCTTCACTCACACGTTTAATAAACACGGGACACTTCAAACACATCCAGGTGTGAATACAAACATGAGCACATCTATAAAGACAAATATCTCTAATCATCTGTTTCTAATCAAGAAACTCAAGTTCTCTTTGAAGAGACTCGTCCAGACCGACCCCCCCACCCCCAATAGCCGACATCTTTTATTGGATAAGCAGATTTAACAGGAACAAGGAGAGGAAGCAAGGAGAGAAAAAGATGTGCCTTGTCTGAACCTTCATGTTTCACAGTTTGAGGTCTGACGTCCTGCAGAGAATCCGGATCACTGCTTCAGATTATTCTGACAATCCGGATGGAGGACTCACAGAGTCCTAAATCAGTCTAATCCAAGCCTCCGATACGTCAGATTATCCCTCTGTGAGAGCACTCAGAGTACAACAAGATCAGGACCAGAACAGGACCAGTACAGGACCAGTACAGGACCAGAACAGAGTCAGTACAGGACCAGAACAGGACCAGAACAGAGTCAGTACAGGACCAGTACAGGACCAGAACAGGGTTAGTACAGGACCAGTACAGGACCAGAACAGAGTCAGTACAGGACCAGAACAGGACCAGTACAGGACCAGTACAGGACCAGAACAGAGTCAGTACAGGACCAGAACAGAGTCAGTACAGGACCAGAACAGGACCAGTACAGGACCAGTACAGGACCAGAACAGAGTCAGTACAGGACCAGAACAGGACCAGAACAGAGTCAGTACAGGACCAGAACAGGACCAGAACAGGGTTAGTACAGGACCAGAACAGAGTCAGTACAGGACCAGAACAGGACCAGTACAGGACCAGTACAGGACCAGAACAGAGTCAGTACAGGACCAGAACAGAGTCAGTACAGGACCAGAACAGGACCAGTACAGGACCAGAACAGAGTCAGTACAGGACCAGAACAGGACCAGAACAGGGTTAGTAC